>NW_008235744.1:82558-86703 GCF_000691975.1 Corvus brachyrhynchos | reverse complement strand
CTTGTTTCTCCACACCCCTGTAAGACATAATTCGATTGATGTCAGTTCTGATGGTTTATGTCAACTGTACAGTAGTTGACAACTAGAGTAAGAAAACTTTCGCAACAGGATGATTTACTCATTCAAGTCTCTGAAATACCAACATGAATATCTGACACAAGAGATAGTACTGTTCTACATACTAAAACTTCAGTCCCACAAATTGTGGTTGAAGCAAACAGCACAGTACACCAATTTATAATCAATTAGAATAAAGCATTCAAGGCATTTTGCTAGACAATAAAAATCAGCTACCTAGCAATATCATTTGCAGGTCTAATATTTTTCATTTCAATATGAAATATGTATACACCCTTTTTACTGCTCACCCATTCTCTCACATGCTCTACCAGATATGTGGACAGCTTCTGCCATCTCTTTTAACACTACTACTCTTATGCACAGAACCAACTACAGATTAGTCTGTTAACTCAGTATCACATCTTCCCTCAAAGCTTCTCTAAGCTGAGACCTATCATGTCAACTGAAAGATTACTGTCTGCTAACATGTGGTCAGCAAGGACTGCTGACACTGACTTAATTCGTCCTCTTGAAACAGCCTCTAACCCAAAGCCAACTACTTGTGCTACACTGAAGATGGTAGCACAATCTCCTAGATCTTTAATCTAATGCTAAGACATAACTTAGTTTCACTAAACAGACATTACACCAAACAACAGAACTGAGATCAATTGTTCTGTTTCACTATAGTTTTCATTTAGGTCATACTCTCACCAAGAGAATACATCGCAAGTATTTATTATTTAAAAGGATGTACTCCATAAAAAAATCCAAGTTCAGAAATGCAAAAATCTCTTCCTTACATAGCAAACAGAGATGTGTTTTGATTCAAGTATTTCACAGCAGTGACAAATTATGGAACACAAAAATATGCTAACATAAATAAACCAAAGTAAAGCTGACTAGTGCGCTTTTACACACTGCAACATAGCACCCAAATAGAAATGCTTAATACTTCCAGTCCAATTCACATATATAGAGTATAGTTCAAAAATTACCTGTGTGATTCTCTAATAGATGCATCTCATTAGCTTCACTAAAACTGAGAAATGATAATTCAAAGACTGTGAAGCCACAAACTACTTGCTACAATGAGTCTGACTTTTCATTTAAGGGTAACATGGAAGGTATAACCACAAACTATTTCAAAAACATGAAGTAGTTAAGAAGTGCACTTTGGGGGGAAAAAAGGGTAGGACTATTAGAATATGAGAGAACAAGTATTCAAGAATGACCAAACTAAGAACATCTAAGGAGGTAAACAAGTTCATTTTTCTCTGAACGTAGAGAAATTAAAAAGAACAGGCCAAATTCAGTGAGATCTGGGAACCGTGTGCCACCTCACAAGCAATATATGTAACAAGAAGCAGATAATCTGCACGTAGACAGAATAATAGAATAAGTACTCTGTGGATAACATTAAATGACAGCTCACAGAGAACAATTACATTAGTTCAGATAATGAACTAAAGGGGGCAAAGAGTACCTGAGCTCAAAAAGTAAAATGTTTATCTGCATAAGTATAATAAGCATATTAACACAGAGAGGTAGCTGTGTGCATGCTATTCTACAGCTCAGCTTGCTGAGCAGCTAGGAATTAAATGGGCACAAGTGTACTGTTCAGGCGGGAAGAAATTCCAAATAGAATATTAGTAAGAAAACAAATTCCAGACAAAATACTGCAAGATATAATCTGAAATGCTGTTTACAACTGACTTGCCAAGAATTTCAGAGAGAAGAATATTAAGTAGTTAGTAGTTCCTTGTTTCTGTGGGAAAGAAATCCCACTGAGTATGGTATTTAAAAACTAAGATGTTGACAGAAACATGAAAAAAGCAGAAAAGCAGAAGGCCTACAAACACTGACAAAAGATTCTGTACTAGTGCTAAAATGAAGCAAGACCATATAAATTCTGAGAATAAGGAAGGTGATGTTTTCTGCTCACAGATATGAGTAACTAGTCACATGGTTGCTGTCTAGCAAACTAAGGAAGCTGTTCAAAAGATTCTTCCTGATGATTCTACTCACTGCACAGAAAGGCCCAAGGTGTACTGTTAAAAAGAGATTATACAAGCATATCACAAAGGCAGCTAAAAAGAAATAACTATTTAACTGTCTGACTTCTGACATTAATCTTTTCCAAAATTAAAACATTGTAAACTGATGTACTGCTGTTCCACAGTAAAAACGCTGGGAAGCAACACTGTAGCACACAATTTCCTGTCATCCTGCTCTGAAATAAAAGACATCCTATGGCTACAACCTCTTGCTATGACTGTCAGACATTATCCTCCATAAAAGCAGTATTACAGATTTATACAGAAATACGAGGTATTAACTTACCTTTATTTCCCTGTCCTTTAGGTCTCTGTATATAGGAAAGTGGGAGAGAGGGGAGGGAAGCAAAACAAGTTCAGTTAGAATCCTCGAATATTTACTTCGGAGTAATTCTATTTATTTGCCAATTCTGCCCTTTTCAACTTAAATATCACTTTAAAATATTTATTTATTTAAAATATTTATTTTAAAGCCATGCTATTATAAAAAATGTTGTAGCATTACTTAAAGTAACATTATAAAATACTACAAAAACAAAACCTGATAGAATTTCACTAAAAACCATTGAAATCATCTAGGATTTAACAGCATGTGAAGCTTAAATGGTGCTGAAAAACTGAATTTTGATTGCCCCTGGGCCTGAAAAAACATAAGCAATAAACAAAAATAACACATAGAGTTAAAAAAAAAAAAGTTAGTAGTTTAAGATTACTGCCAATACCCAAATTTCATTATGATATGTCATCTTTTAAATTGACTGGCAGGTACTTAGCAGAGAATAACATACAATGCCTTGCTTTTTAGATATACAAAGGCATATACAATGGTATCATATGGTGAACTTCAAATTGTGCATTCCTCACCTAGTCAATTACATTGAGAAAATGATACGGTCCATATGAAGCTTTCACACAAGGAAATAATTCCTTAGGAGGATTTTTTTTTTTTTTTTTAGGATTTGTCATTACAAAACACTGCGATCTGCCATGCACTAAGAATCAATGTAACAGTACAAGTTACAGTAGCCTTAATTCCTCTATAGCAAGATAAAATAACTTAGAAAAACAAATGCTAGTCCATGAAAATCTAATTCACCTTCTCATATACTTTCAACTAAGCAGGAGTGGGCCTCCAGGCTCCATCACTCTCTTAATACTTTTTAGTCCTGAAGAGCTCAGTATTCAGAGGTTTGAAAGTTTAGGAGGTAACCACCTCCATGCTACTTTCATGTGCATTTGTGTCAGAGTTACCATAACACTGTTCACTGCTGCTTCATCTAGAGGTGCACTGATTAGCCACTGCCCTCTCCCAAAACGGGAAAAATCTCTGGAAGCTTTAAAACCCCAACCACCTCATCTTTTGGGATGAATCTAATCCAGACACAAAGGCATGCAAAGACCAACAAGAGACACGGAACTAGAAAAAGTTGGGAAGGAGCAGCCTTCATGAAAGACAGAACAATGAAAAGCTAAGAGATCACTGAGCTAGAAATAAATGCTTAAAGGAAACTGGAGAGCATGCACAGAGACAAAAGAAACAAAACATTAAAGGCACGGAGAGAAAATAAAAGGAGGCAAGAGACCGCAGGGCTAAAACTTTTGGGGAGTGGCAAAAGCCCACGGAGGAAGCAGAGATCAAGACAGAATAGCTTCCAGCCAGCAAGAAAGACCAGCAGAGGCCTAGCAAAGGTAAAAAAATAACAACTTCTAAGCTCCGTGAAGGACCAAGTTAAAAAAAGTACTGCACATCGCAAGGAGAAAACCTGAGAACTACTGTAATAAGCGGAGACCGGGGAAAAAGAAGAAGCCAGAGGCCCGAAAGGAGAAAAGGTGGGCGAGGAGAGCGAAAGGCAGGAAGAGAAAGGATGCGGTAACGAGGAGCCTGGGGGAGTTTGGGGTACGCAAGGGAGGAGACGGCGCTGGGCACCGCGGGGTGCCCGGCACTACGGCGCTCCCGGAGCGAAGAACCGGGAGCCCGCGGGGCCTGGCCGGGAAGGGCCGGCTCCCGGGCAGGTCACACACAAAGGG
>NW_008235744.1:78793-81648 GCF_000691975.1 Corvus brachyrhynchos | reverse complement strand
TGTCGCCCGTCCTCTCCTAGGTCACAGAATCACTGAATGGGTCAGGTTGGAAGGGACCACAGTGGGGCATCTGGTCCAGACTCCTTGCTCAAGCAGGGACATCTCAGCCCATGGCACAGGATTGTATCCAGACGGTTCTGGAATATCTTTAGGGAGGGCATTCTGTTCCCGTGCATGGTCACCCACACAATAAAGTTCTTCCTCATATTCCAGCAGAACTTCTGTCCATCAGTTTCTGTCCATTGCCTCTTGTCCTGCTGCTTGGCATTGCCGCGAAGAGCCTGGATCCATCCTCTTGGTACCCTCCCCTGAGATACTTACACACGTTAATGAGGTCCCTTCTCAGTCATCTCGAGGCTGAACAGGCCCAGCCCCCTCAGCCTTTCCTCATAAGAGATGCTCCAGACCCTTGAACCAACTCAGTAGCTCTCCACTGGGCTTGCTCCAGGAGCTCCATGTCTCTCTTGTACTATGGAGCCCAGAACTGGGCACAGCACTCCAGGGGGGTCCTGCTGCTGGTACTTCCACAGCAGATCGTAAGCGGGGTCCAGGGTGGTGCCTGGGGCCAGAGCCCGCAGCTCAGAGCTCAGGCTGTCTGCACACTCCAGGTGGGTGAGCACATGGTTGACAAAGCCTGCTCGAAAACCTTACCGTGCAAGCTCATCCCCACTCTGCTCTGCTCCTGCCCAAGTACCTGTGCTATAGTACAGGTTTGGTGTGAGAACAAACGATGTTTTGTCAAGTGCAGGTTTTTTTATCTGGCTGCTTTCAACACCATCATTAATGAATTACACCGTCCTTAATTGATAGGAAAAGTTCAGCAATTGTATAGGGGCTTCCTGTAGCAGACATCAGTAAAATCTAAGATGACTTCAACAATGCCACAGGGGAGAATTAAGTATTTATAACCTTGAATCTGAAAAGTCTGCATTGTAGTTAATATGCCGCTTAGAGTTTGAAGGCGAAAATGCCTTAAATCCAATACAATTGTGTAAACATAACTGTCAGAGCAATGGGAAGGTGCATCCTTCATGACCCTGAGTCCAAGTCCTGTCTAAAACTTGGTGCCTGTGTTCTTTCTTCTCAAATTAGTGTTCTTGTTCTGTTTTGGGTTTTTTTTAAGAATGACCCAAAGTGATATTGGGGAAATAACAGTTCTGGATGAAGAGTAACTTTATAGTGGCAAATAATTTCTTAAAATTGTCAGAAAGTGAACATTATACTGGAAGTTTGGGCAGCTAAGTCTTGCAGAATGCTCATTTACTGTGTTCCAGCGTAGTCTGTAATTTTGACCACTACCCATGAAGGAACACCTTAGGGTACAGAGGGAAGCAACAAGGATGATGTAGGTCTGGATGTGGAAAATAGGTTCTAAAAGAAAAGATTGAAAGAAGTGGCCTTGGGTTAGAAGTGGGTTAGAAGGAGAAGAATGAGGCTAGGACATGAAGAAAGGAATCAAATATTTTTATGCATTTCAAACATCAAGGACAAGGAAAAAATATTATAGATTTAAATTGCAGCTGGCAAGATTCAAGTTGATCTTTTATGACACCTGGATGAACTAGTTGACATTTAGTAGATCTGAAAATTTTACTTTGGATAAGACATTTAAAACACTATCCAGAAGTAAGACTGCACTCCTGCCTCTAGCGAAACAGTTAAAAAGCAGGTGGAACCCTTCAATTCAGTCTTTCAAAGCATACTTCTTTCTCTCTTTTACAGTTTTCCTAATCCGTAGGCAATTATGGCATGAGGGGATTTTCACTTCTTACTGAAGTGTTATAACGTACATACAAAAAGATTGAATAGGCAGAGGAAAAGTAGAAGTGAGTCAAGCAGAGCACAGGCTCTGGAAGGAGTGCCCACATTAGACAGTCTCCTTACTGATAGGCTTAGGCATTCATTTCTGCCTTTGGTTTGTTGGGGTTTTTTGTTTGTTTGTTTTCCTGGCATCTTCTATCCTTATTTCATTTAGCTACAGGGAAATACCTTCAGCCTTGGAATGCATTTTGGTATGGTGATGATACTGCCGTGATAAATGTGGATTGTAATCTCTTCCCAGTGATGAGAGAACTAAGATCTAAGCATTTCTTAGGTCATGGGGACTACTGGCTATGGGTACACCCCACCAAGTTACATGCTGAATATGGCACTGAAAATTCCAGTTGCAGTCTTAGAGACCTTAAATTTGACATCAGTAACACTCAATAAGAATCAGGCACAGAAGTCCATTAGAAAATCTGGTTCAGTGAAACAACAGCCTTTAAACCATCTGGTTCATAGCAACTTGCCAGTTCTCAAGATTTTATCCTGTGACCCAGGAGATGTGGCTTAATCCTCTATTTTTTGAGTCATAAAATGATATTAAAACACCAGTGTTTTAAATGGTCTTGGCTCGCCTGATTAGAAAAATCTGGAGAGAGAGAGCAGTCAAAAACTTTGAAAACGGACGTCAGGAAAGGAGAACTCAAATTTATTACTTAACAACTCATTGGTTTTGACCCAAAGCCATTTATTTTATGAGTTGTTTTTGAAGAGTTAGGGTTTTAAATGGTGCTTCTTTTATAGAAGTACTATATTGCCTTTGAGATAGTGCTGGCTCCTAGTGACTTATTAAGATCTATTTATTTAAATATGCAGTGTAATAGGGGAATAAATAAAAGCAATAGGATTTTTTTTATTCACTTTATAATGGTTGCTGTGATTTGTATGACAAAAATCCAATGTACTGCAAATATTTCCAGTTTTTGATAACGTTGGTATCTGCGCTTGCAAGTGATTCTACATTGTTCCTCCTTATCTATACCATTAGGAATGTGGTAGAGTGAAAATTGTCCTTAAAGAAAGTGCAAGTT
>NW_008235744.1:60385-78707 GCF_000691975.1 Corvus brachyrhynchos | reverse complement strand
TCATCAGCATTCCAGTCTGCATTGCAAGCATAGGCTCAAATGAGCCTTTTTGATGGGGAATAATGCAAGCCTCTGAGGACTTGCTGGAATGCTCTGTGGCAATTAGTTCTGTAATATTATAGTTCAAGTTCCGGCCTTATGTGGCTCTAGAGACTTTGGAAATACATACGATTCATTTTTCAAAGTGCTTTTAGGCCTCTTTTTTATCCCCTCTAATTTTCCATCGTCCAGTAGTTATGTTCAGGAATATTAATTGTGATCTGAACTATGATAGTTTGATTCCACCACCCTTTGCCATCAGATTATCGTACTGAAGGTCTGCGTCATCCATGTGCATGACTTGCAGAGTTGGTGCCAATGGAGCCATTTCTAGGCCACTCTGCTGGCAGTTTTCTGAATTGACTTAATTGGACAGGGAATGCCAACCAACAGTAATACTCTCATCAGGATGCTGTTTCCTCGTGCTTCTTTGAAATGCGTATCAAATGGACATGTGCTCATGACCCTGGAAATGGCTTGGGACCATTGTAGAAATGTAGCTCTGGACTGCAGCAGTGCTAAGGAGCAGGACAGTTTTCTTTTGTTTAACGTGGAAATCAGTAGGGTCTTATCAAAATCTTCCCTATTACATTCAGTGAAACCTTTGGGATTTTCCCATTACTACTTTTAGCATAGTTATTGTGCCAACTTAAAAGCAAACTTGAAGGATGACTGTGTTTACCCTTTTGAGGTACCTTTTCCCCTTTCACTTCACTTGACAAAACCAGAAGAATATATGTATTTTTAAAAGTTAGGAAAACTTTATGGTAACAATTTCTTTGAAAATTATTGAGATTTAATACACAAGTTCTGAAGTGCTGAGAAAGTGCAGTGAAGTTTCTCTTCTTAACAATTAAAATGTAAAAAACCACCATGATTTTCTCATACATCTCCAAGGTTGTCACTGGACTGTAAAACAGGTGCTTTGTCAAGTCTTGGCTACACACAGAAAGTGGCCCCAAAATTCTTAAAAACTAATGCTAGACAACAGGCAAACTGTAAATAGCCTGCTGCCTTCTGTTTCTCAGAGTAGCCAAGCTGTAGCTCCAAAGAATTAAGAAAATATTTGTTCAATAAGTAGAAAATACATGCTACTAGTGTTCTTCTGTTCCTTCTGTCTCAAAAAATATAAAAAAATACATCAGTGCATTATGATCTAGTCTTGGTGATGGCCATCTCCAAGCAGCAAGCTAGACTATATGGCCTTCAGATAGCCCCACTAAACAATACCTTTATTATTAGATGCGATTGAGAGAATCTGTGAATGATTCATGAGACGAAGTCAAAGCTCAGGTGTTGGTGACTGCTGATAAACATGCCTTTCAGAATGCCCCAGTTATTAGCACTCTTCCAGCTGCCTTTTGGCATTAGCTGGGGTCGAGAGATTGGGATGCCCAACTTCATCTGGCAGAAGGGATCATTGCATTAATGGAAGTCCTCATAACATGGGTATAAAGGAGTGACAGACAGCTCAGCTGCAGATAAATAAAAAATTCCCCTCTCTGTGTCTGAGATTTAATAGTTCTGAGCTATTAAATGTAGGAATATATGAAGGTTTTGTCATGTATCTTTTACTCAGTAGTTATTAAACAACTACATGTTCTGCCCCCTGTGAGAAATTAATTTCTATGCTGAAGTCCAGGGCAGGTCCCAGATTCCATCGAGCATTCTTTTACAGGATTTGAACAGTTCTGAATGTACAGTAGCATCTACATAACAGGAAATTTCAAAATATGCATCAGGCATTCTGGAAAATACACTGATCATAAAAGAGTGATAAAGTTATGCAGTATGTTAATGTTGATGCACTTTTTGGGAATGAGGAAATACAAGTTTGCACTAAGGAAATAATTTGAAGTAAAACATTGTATGAAAGGACTGCAAAATTGTATGATAGACTGTTAATAATAGTAGAAAAAAATTATAATTGATGGACAGTTAAATAGAATTTAATAGCTCAAAACTAGCACTGTGACAAAGTAAAGCAGCTAAATTAGTGGATGCTGTCTTTAAAATAGAAATTACTGTGTTTAATCAACAATGATTTCACCTCCTGGATACTTTGATTTTATTTCCTTTGTTATGCAGTGTGTTATTTTTAGTGGGCTCCATTATCTGGGAGCATGAGGTAAGACAGAAGCTTTTCACACTGGCAAGCTCTTCTCCACAGAGATACTAATGTATACAAAAGTAAAGTTGATACCAGTGTAAGCCAGATGTTTGGCTTGAGGGAGCATGTAGCCATATCACAGTAGGCCGTGTCTACAGCAATGATTAGTTACTGATGGATCTTCTCTGTTAGTTCTTATGAAAGATAGTCTTAAAAATTAAATATATATGCCTTTTATTTCTTACATCCTCTCTGTGAAACCTTCCTGTCCATCAGTCTATTTTTTAATTTAATTTTCACCCATATTTTGTGTAAAATGAATGTCTCTTGCTACCTTTGCTCCTAATCACATAGAGCAATCTATCTTTTGGTGTACAAATTGCTCATCATTATTGCCTGCTTGAAGCTGGGCTCTGCCATCATCCTGACTACAGCCCGAGGGCTACAGAAGACTCCAAGTAGACAGTTTTTATTTATATGGCTGGGTTACTTCTGCTCTGCATCATAGCACTATTTGGACTGCACTTTTCCCAGTCCATTAGCAAACAGCCCATAGCCTGTCCCCACCTGTCTCAAGATATTCCATATGCCGGATCAGAAAAAGCATGGAACTTTTGTACCGATACTGCCAGATACCCCTCTGTTTGTTCAAGTATTTTTAGGTGCCCTGTAGTAAGAAAAGCTTCTTAGTTCCATTTAGCCTGTCACATTTTAATTCTGGCACAGCCGCTTACGTTTTCACCCCTGTCTCAAGATTTGGCTTTGATGAGCTGTAGGTAATATACACAAAGCTAGTGTTTTAGGAGCCTCACATGCTAGCCTGCTTGCCTGAGAATATGCACAGAGCGCTATTCTCTAATTTTAGTTTAACTTTACAATTTTCCTGATATTTAAGAAAAATTGTCAGGAACTGAATTCCATAATTATTTCAAAGACAAACTGTGTGATTTCCACCTCAGACATTAGATTCAAGATTAATATTTGCAGTTAAAACAAAGTTTACTGCATCAAAGAGACATGGTGTGCATTTGTTGAGACAGCCACCTGTTCCATAAATTTGCTTTGGCACTTATTTTGGAAAAAAAAGTCTTAAATAGATTATGGAAAGGGTGCACAATTCTACCACCTTATTTGTGATTTTTCTCTTTGCCATAGTGGAAAATACCTGTAAACTTTTCTGAAGTCCTATTCTTCATGTGAGTAAAGTATTTTGACTCCTGCACTCTTGATTATTCATTAGATGAAATGAAATGTTTTTACTACCTGGCTCTTCATTTCACAGCACGGTCCTATTTACTTTTTCCCCTAAAATTTTTACTTTTTTTTTTTTTTTTCCCCAGAAATGGCAGAAACTTGGGTCTTTTTCACAGGATTCTTGCTCAAGAAGTCCCGCAACTTTTGTCTTTGGTAAAGTGAGTGATTTGGCTCTGCTCCCAGCATCCATACCACATCCCATTCCATTAATCTGATTTCTAAACTTGGGAAATTTTCATCAATTTTATAACCTTACAGAACTTTCTAAAATCCTTCTACCAGCGATGCTTGCATTTTTTTTTCCTAGATGCTTTTTGCTATGTGGTTTGCTTAGTGGTTAGATTTGAAAGTCAAACAGCATAGTGCTGTAGATGTTAGCTGCTAACCAGAAGAAGAGGAACTGGAAGGTTATCTCTAGCACTAGCTCCAAGCTTGCTTGCTCTGACAGGTCCTGAGAGATTTAAAGTAATCCCTCTCTCCAAACCCTGCTGTCTATAAAGGTATGTCTATGCAAGATGAGTTCTCTTAATGTTCCTAGAAGGAGACCTATGAATTGGAACATTTGTTATTTTGTATTTGCGCCACTCTAAAATAATACAAATCTGGAAAAGGAAGAACTTTTGTTTTCTTCGAAATATGTAAGCCCTGCACCTATTTTGTCAGCACAGCCACTCAGCATCCCTGGGATAAAGGAATTTATATATTTAGGCACAAAATAAATATGTTTTATTTATATTTTAATGTCCAGATATTTACAAAAGAATACCATGAACAAATAGGTACCAAAGTGTGATTCCCCTATTAGTATATATAGGAAGAGTGCAACTTAAATTCTGTTTTAGAGCAGAGATATCTTGTAATGTACCACATACAGACCAAACCAACTTAGGTAATTTCAGAATAAAGGTAAAATTGTGTTGATTGGTACATAGTACCAATATACTGTAGTACCATACTTTAGTACCATAGTACCGCAATTCATCATTTTCATTCAGTCAACCAATAGTAACTACATTTCCTTATTAATGACAAATGTCTGTTCTTTATCTCTACTTGTAGCTCTGTGTTACTTAAAAGAATGGATTTATTTCCTGTCATGCCTTCATGTAAAATAGCAAGTTAAATCTAGACTCTGAGTTCAGTGTAAAATGTATAAAAATACTTTTAATATACAAAAGTTAGAGCTAAGACCCTTTTTTTTCTAAATATAGAATAATTGAATGAATAAATGTAAAATTCAGCTGACATAGATGATGGAACCCATAATCCATTGACTATTTTGAATCCATTTTTATTTTAACAGCCTTATCAAAGAGAGATATACAATCCTTTATATTTCATTCCAGACATAGCTGGAAGCTGTCCATTTTTTTAAAGCTTTTCATTAACTTATGTACCCAAATGTCTGATCAGCTGCTGGATCAACACCATTAATTCTAGTCTGCTCAGAAATGTCTCCAAGGAAGAGAGCTCAGGATTATGGTTTTTTAAGCAGTGGTTTTTGCTTTCAGGAATTTCACTAATTTCTGTTTGCAGTGGTTTTGATCTTTCACATCAGTACCTGCATCTTGTGAACACCCACGCTGATTCTGGCATGACAGTCCTTTCTCTTATTGGGACACTTCACAGTATTCTTTCTATTTTAGTTGGCTAGTCATGGCCCTTTCTAGTCCCTAATCTTATTTGCAAAGTCTGGAACTAAGCCTCCTAATTAGACAAGTCACTCAAGGTTTGGTCCCAGTCCTGTGTCATGGCAAACTTATTTTACTTTAGGCTGATCGCCCATCACTTTAAAAATCCCAATATTTTATTATTTTCAATCAAATCTCAGTTTCTTGCAACAATAATTTTGAAGTCTTGCTGAAAAATGCTTTTCACAGGTAATATGTAATGCATGAATTATATACATAAAGAAGCACTGCTCAGATCAAATACAGAATTTAAAATAAGTAACTGTCCCTCTATACTTAAATTAAATCAACAAAAAGAATAAAAATATTAACAAACTGTGTACTGATTAATGTTATATTATTTTTATTTTAGGGAATTGCTCAGAAGGACACCTATCAAGCAATCTCTATCAAGGCCTCTAAGCTTAATATACTACATTTTTAAAATTATATGCTTACATAATTACATGGCCACATTTGGCTGTCCTGTGAACAAGATTAGAAATACCTTCTTTCTTTGGCTGGTTACTTTCCAGTATTAAAATCATGACTACTCAGTCTTTCTCACCTGTTTTCATTTAGAAGAAGAAGAAGTTTATTTTTCTTTACTCAGCATATTCTGAAAATTAAAGGACATATCCATCTTAATGTTCTGGGCATAATGAGTTGGGAAGAGAATGTCCGACACAGAGGCTAAGTAAGAGCCAAATTTTGTGCATACTAAGCAGTACTTTTTCATCTGTATTCACTTAGTGTTCTTCAGAGCTGTTGTGACTTGCAATTAACAACCAATCAAATGGCAAATTTTAAAGAGGGGAGAATGACAGCTGCCATTCCTATTTCAAAAGGAAAAATATTTTGCTGCTTGCTTTTGTTTTGGTAGCTTTTAAATAGATCCACTAGGTGGTGCTTGAAATACAGGGGCAACTGGAAATCACTGTGACTGAGAAATATTAAAGTATAATTCCTTAGTCAACACTCCAACAGGAATATTCTTGGCAACGGGAATAATATTGCTATCCAAATGCTTGGATTCCTCCTTTTCCAGAGTTGAGTTTTCTGTTTCAGAAGTAAAACTAGATATTCCCCATCATGGAGATATACTGTTATCCGTTATAAATTCAGTGGTTCTTCACCTTTGGCACCTTCAGAATAGATTGTTTTCCATTAGTATTTTTGGCATTTGAAGAAAAAGTTTATGTTCAGATTCAAAGTGATTTGGATGAGTAGTTCTTTAAATATATTAAATAAAGACAAATTCTGGCATTGTCTGAGTGCTTTATCACTGCCAAAAGAAGTTTAACTTCCAGTAGTGAATGCAGGAGGACTGTTGGGATGTTATGGCACATGGCCAGGGGAAAGGGCAGGAAGGCCCCTATGGCCAGTTATGCAGGTATGAATTATGGACACTATTCAAATTTCCTTGTGGAGACCAACACTTGTTTTCTCAAGTTATTCTTTAACTATGTGCTGTGCAATCACTTGTCCTAATGTAAACCAGCTTCTTTGGAGCTGTGAAAAAACACAGCTACCCCAGACTTCCTGGTCAGCTATGCACCAATCAGTTGCCCAATAATTCTCCTACCTTTCAATCTGACAATAAAAGCTTCTGGACATACTTATTTGTTCCTAACACTGCTTTTCTATTAAAGAGGGTGTTAATCCTGTCAAACTGCTGTCCAGTGCCCCAGTGGGAACTCTGGAGCCCCTCCAGCTTCCAGGAGAAGCTGTGACAACTGTAGCCTTCAGGCCATTCCAGTTTCCTGTCCTTCTGCCTTGAAGGTGAAATTCTGGTGAGCCCGGCCTCCCTTGGCATGTGGTTTTGAGGGAAGTGCCTTTCAAAAGGCATTTCTCTGTTTGTTGCAGACTCCAGGAGGACAAACTCTTTTAACTTGTATGGTGAGGGGAGGATAGATCAAGGAGAGGGAGGAAGCACACTGAACTTGTGCCTATCCTTTTTCCTTGCCTATGCACCTCAGGCAGGTGGCTGAGGATGCTCACACTGCCTGTTCAAATCTTGCCCAAGGAGTAGGCTGGCAAAGGTGAGACCATGAGAGGGATCTGATTGCTGGGGCAGGTCTAGGAGGGCTTCAGGTATGGGGTGAGGGAGTTGAAGAACTGAAGTGGGAGAGCCCAGTGGGAAAGTCAAGATAAGACTGAGGGTGGGGCAGGAATTGGAGGTGCTGCACTAAGAGCTATTGACGATTAGGAAAATCAAATTAACGGCAGCTGGAATAGTTTAAGAGACATAGGACAAATTCAGAGTTAGACAAGCTTCTGTTATTCATACAAAAAGTGTTTAAAATTACTACATGAAGGAAAAGCATGTGTGAATTGCCAATGGAAGAGATTCTAGTGAGGCTGTTATTAAGGTCTCTAAAGGGTACACATGTGAACCTGGAGAATTCAGATCTAATTATTGGTAAGTGCACTGCAGTGAGATTTCATTTGTCATTTAGGTGTAGCAAAAAGTCTGTTTTGCTCATGGCCAAAGTGGAAAGGCCCTTTTCACTACAAGGGTGGGAAGCAGATTAAGGTGTACAAACTAGGGTGATGTACATGAGAAACTAACCTTTCACCTTTATATGTCTACATCATGTCAAGTATTTTTCATGTTTAAAATGTAGTCTATGAAGAAACAGCCTAAGGATATTGATCTTAAAGAAAATGAAGGATTTGGGTCACCGGAAAGCTGTAGAGAAGAAATTAATCAGAAACTCAGCATTTTGTGGAAAGGTAATTTATAGGACTTGAAAAAATAGGCTTAATTATCTGCAGTGCATCTTGGAATAATGATGATATCCATAATCTGAAATATGCATATTAGAAAATGTTAGTGCAGCCCTTCATTAATATGAAGTTGATTGTTCAAAAGCTTCCTCCTTCTCTTTTTCTTTGTTATTGTAGATCTGAAATAGATATACAAGTTTTATAAAGACACTATTTTCTTTCTTCAGTTTGTTGTTGCTGTTAATGTTTAACACCAGATTTAGTTTTGTACCTGAGTGCCTTCCATTTTCAATATGCCAAACTGCCAAAAATCAAAGTCTTTCTATTAAACCAGAAGTCACATTTGGGTAGATCAGATTGTAGATTTAGTTCTTTATTTAGCTTATTTATTTATTAAGTTTGTGGGGAGTTTTAACAACCTAGTTCTTATTTTACTGCTTCTGTTTCATTTTCTTGTGAGAGGCTTATAAAATCTTTGTTCATGGCAATGTGAGTCTGCTGCATAGTTAGGGCCAGAACTGTAGGTGGATCTCAGCAGAGAGCCAGGAAAGAAGCCCTTGATTCTGGGAGTCCTCAAAGTAAGGAGGGAGCTACTCCCTGTGTCTCAGGATAGACCATCTTCAAATCCAGATGCAGAAGGAGCATACTCTGATATCTGTGCTTTAACATTGCACTTACTGTTATGGCTGTAATGTTATTTGAAGAGAGAGCATTCAGGCTCAAGAGCTGAAAACAGATCACTTTGGTAAGACCTCAGCTAGGAACAGGAAAGAGTTAATTTCTGTTTCATTGACATAATGTTATCTAAATTTTCACTTTTTTAAACAAGTGATTTAGTCATAATTTCTTGTACAAAGAACTAAAAGCAATTAATTAAGTTTCAGGATGAAAATGAGACTATATGGCATTTTTAGTATTTAATGCTAAGGTAGGACAAATGATGCTTTCTTCAGTTGGTTTGTAAAATTTCCAATGCAATCTAACTGGAAAAATGTTTAGCTTAAGTAAGGATTTTTTTTCCCATGCCATGTTCCGAAACTGCTATTAGTTTTAAACCAGGTCACATTCAGTTTTGGTGTAAATCCACATAACTGAGTGGTGTCAGTGTTTTAGAAACATTTTTTGGGGTGTTCTGTGAGACAGAAATTGGTAAGTTTACAAAGAAGTCAGTCTGAAGACAGAACTGCAGAAATATGCCTTGATCGAAAGCCAGGCCACAGCCTTAACAAAGGGGGGGAAAAAGTGCTTTGCTTTGCTTTTTAAAAGCTAGAAAAATAGCAGGTAAAGATGTCCTAAAAGCATCGTTTCTGTACTTTTTCACCAGACTCTCTCACAGAATGAATATGACTAAAGAGGATGAATAATCAAGGTGTTTGCAATGAATTAAACATTGAATATGTAAGGAAAACAAACAAGCAAACAAAAAGCTGGAATTAATGACTGTTTCTCCAGATAGAAGGATGTTGGTAACAGGCCATGCCAGGGATATGCATTAAGACCATATTACTTTTGTTTAGAAGCAAATCTTTTTACCCACTAAGTCTGAAAATAGGTTAATATGAGATGGAAATAACTGTTAGAAATAGAAACCTTACTGCTTTGCTACAGGACAGAGATGGACTAATAACAGTTCTGAGATAGACTGCAGTATGTGATCTGTTTTGTGCTTGTATTGCCATCAGATATATATCAAATACCATTTATTTCTATGCAATTGGTCATGCTTTTTTTAGGGTTGTCACATCCACTTCTCGCTTCCAAAACATTTATCTGGCAGCTAATATACTCATATGGCTTCCAGGCTTCCTCTGATGGATGATTAGCCAACAGCCTCACCCTCAGAGCCTAACCCTTCTCTGCCTCCTCCTTGCTGCTGTGGCAGATGTCATTTCTCTGCCTGTCATTTTGGCTATACCTGAACATCAGGCTTCTTTGTGTCTTCATCTCTAGATCACACCTCTTTTTTCTTTTTCTTTTTTTTAATAATTTTCTCTCTATAATGTGTCTAGGATAGACCTCTCTTGGTCTACTTATAAATTGAATTTCTCATTCATATTATGGTTGTCTCATTTATTGAGAACTTGTTCTGGTTTTTCAAATTCAGTCTTGCCCTGCTCACACGTACCCACATGGCTGGTGTAAAGACTGCTTTTTGTATACATCTGAAAGTGTTAGCTCTCTGTGTATTTCTGTATACTCCAATTTCTCTGTCACACAAAACCTAAGATGCTTATCCTCAAATTAAAGCACTTTTTACTGTTGCCATTTAACCTATGGCACCAGCTTTTCTTTAATAGTGAGTTGGAAATAGGTGCAGGCCAGCTTCTGCCTCACTGTTGGGAAAAGTTCTTCAAAAGGAGTATCCTGCTTTCAGCCCCTCCTTGAAGCTCTTATCTAGGCCATTTCTAGGCTTCTCTAGAACTAGGCTGCAGACATGCAATAATTTGGGCTTCTTATTGTGGCCAGTATGGTTCCACTGTTTTCTTGTCCTGTGTCTGATTCTTTTCGTGTCTTTAGTATATGTCGGTGTAGGCAGCTCAGGACCAGGGACCAACTTGTTCTGCATCTGCACAGGACCTAAGAGAATAGAGCAACATCAACCGTAGTAGTGGTACCATCAATGCATGTTATTCATCTTGCATGTTTTTTTTGGAATCACGGATGTCTTTTGGGGTTAGCCACATCACGGAACTACCTTTTAAGTCCTTCTGTGCTCATGCCTTTTATTGAATTTCACTGATATGATACCAGGTTCTTCTGCCTGGACAGCTGAAAGGACATCACAGGGAAGACTTATTTCATTGCCTAGGGATAGGTCTGTCCTCTGGCTACCTTCATGCACTAAAAGAAAGGAGAATATTGACAGAAGATAGAAATGGCTCACACTGACAGAAGGTAGAAATGGCTCATGTATGCTTCCTTCAATGGTGCTGCTATAGAGATTACGAATATGATTAATATCAGCGATATAGAAAGCATTAAATTTAATTTTAAATTTTTAAAATTTTTAAATTAAATTTACTGAAGAAACAGTAAAGAAGATCAAGAATAAAAATACCTAATTCATTTATTAATTCATCTGAGTCAGTTAATACCCAGTGATTCCCCACCTGGATTAAAGTTTATATCTCAATGAAGGACTCAAATATTGTTTCACTTGGCAGACAAGGATCTAAGTAAACAGGATTTCCCTGAATGTAGCAAGAAATAATGATGTAATGTGGTTATTGATTAGCTTTGGTTTTACTGTCAGGGAGATGGGCAAATAATACCCTAATGCTTAGAATTTAAATGAGTCAAACTATTGCTTAGGCTCTGCCCAACTTCTTTATATGTTCCTAAAGATAAGCTTCTTGATAGACATAATTTTGAGAAGTCCTTTATTCTCCTTTGATACTTTGTGTAAGTTTAAGCACTTTTGAAAATCAAGCCATTCATCTAGGTTTTGCAATGAAACTGCTCAGAATCATTTCTTTGCAGAAGATATTCCTCATTTAAACTCAAAGCTCTCACAGAGAATTACCAATCTGCTTGCACAGAGATCTGCCAATTTGGTGTGGATTTTTTTCCTGAAATGTCCAATGTTGATGGTCTAGTCACTGCAAGTACAGTATCTAAATATCCATCTGACATTTTAAATTCAAATCCAAATATTTTGACACAGAATGCTCTCATAGGTTTTGGGGTTTACAGTATAAAATGAAAGCAAATTTTGTAATCTTGGAATGCAGTAAATGGATGGTTGTCCTCTGGACAGATTTATTTACATTCGTTATAAATAACTTTTTATTTGAAAAACATATAGAAAAGTCCTTGTTCTCAGTTTAAAGAAATAGCATTTAAAAGCTAATTAGTCTTTCTCTTAAAAAGCAACTTTCCTATGAAAAAAAATACTGAGAGTGAAGTATTGGTCCCACTGATGAAATCTGCTTTCCATTTGACTGACTAGGCAAAATTAATTTTGATAGTGAGGCATACCAGTCCTAGTTTTACAGTGCCCAGCAGACAAAGGTATCACATCTCTACTTCTAGTCACTCTGCTTACTTTCATCTGCAATCCTTCCTCCAAATAGTTATCATCCAGAATTTGCTCACAGGTCCTGACAGTGCATCTTATCTACCACGACATATGGCTCTTTGCCGCACACCCTGTGTGTAGAAGTAATGCAAACCAAATGAAGGGCTGCCTTGATTATGCCTTCACAACATTTCACTGGTGGCCTTGTCTGACACACTGTATGTTTTAACTGGCTATAGAAAATGGGAGATCTCTTATCCAATATTTATTTTATTTATTTTTATCACGGTGAGAACTTGTACCAACATTGTTTCAATGTTGACTGTTTGTCAGCAATCTAAAGCTTTGTTTTCCCAGTGACATTTTTACCAGGTTGTAAATTAGGACACCGGTTGTGACTGTACATTTTTCAAGGTGTGCAGGCATCATCATTGCTTTTATGCAAGCTTTATAAAATGGTAGACTCTTCAAAATCAGTGCCAAAACTCCTATCATCTACAATTTTAAATACAGCAAGTGGGATTAAGGCTAATCAATTGATACAGAAAATCCTATTAAATTCATTTAGGTTAGACTTTAAATGTTACTTAGGTTCCTAATTCTCCTTTAATCTGAGTTAAGATGAGGTGCATAAATAAATTTACCACTTTGGGTTTGAAAATCCCACCCACCAAAATACAGTCTACAGTTTTGCATATTATTTCATTTATTCTCAAGGAAATGTGATCACATTGCCTGCCCCTCTCTCTGTCTGTCAGTCAGTCTCTGACCTGTCTCTCTCTCATAACTTTTGAACCCAAGAGCTAATGTTGACTACAGACAGAAAGGTGAGGACCCAAAGGTATAAAGTTCTTACAAAGTATAATGCTTGGAGAAAGGCGATCTGCAGCATGAGTTCCACTGTCCTCACTTCTCTCCGATCTGCACAGGCTCATGGGTTAAGCCATGTGTTGGTCACAGCCAGCACAGCACAGCACCACTGTCCCTGTCAGGCAGAGGATCCTACCTCAGCCCCAGGAACAACCCACACAGAGAAGGTAGCAGGCCTCCACCATCTGCCAAGGATGGTGAGGGAACTTAAAACATTGGTCCACTGGAAACTAGGCCACATTGATTTCATCATCTAAAACCCATCACTTGCTAACTTGCAATAGCCAGCAATGAACAGTCACTTCTCAACACAGCTTCTGGAAAAGCTCTCTTGAAAACCACACATTTCCTCTGAAATGACACCAACAGAATTTATTTAAAAGTAGTTGTTCTCTGGATCTCCACAACTTTTGCTGTCTTGCAAAGGGAAAAAAATTTTGACATGTCCCAGTGACAGCAGCCATACTGAAGAGCTAACATTGGTGCCTACCCTGCAGAAAATTCTCCAGTCTAGACTGACTCTATGATACGCCACCAGCTGTAGATGCATTATAATCCAGTTTTAGTTCACACTGGATAGTATTTCTAATTCCCCAAGTCTACCTCATCTTGATCCCAGGTGATCAGCAAAGAGGATGGGTACCATGTCAGGAAGAATGGAAATCTATCCACAGACTGTGGCTGTAACTTGATTTCTCACACTTGGTCTCTTTTGTAAATAAAATATTGATGCCCAGGCCCGTGAAGCTTTACGCCATCAAGGCAGTGGACAATGCTTTTACATGTTAATAAAAGTACATTTGGAAATTCAGTAGAGATGATTGGCCTTCAGCTGCAAACAGAGAAGCTGGTATTAAATGAAATTAAGTTGTCAATGGCTCATCTTGAAGTTTTCTGTGTATTAAGTCAATGCAAATTGGAGGCAGCATAGACCAGCTTTTAATCCAGTATGTGAAAGGAAAATGATGATAGCAGAGTAGGAGGAAGAGATGAGAGTTGAGGAACCTACACGAGTCTTTGCTCCCCTTATATACAGTGTGATGCATATTCTCACAGCCATGTTGCAGGACTGGGTCTACTGAGTCCTTATTGCTTTCATAACATGCTCAGACTTTGAGAGGATGTCCATAAACCTGCCAGTGAATAAGCATCTCTTCTGCAAGCAGTTTGATGCAGATGATTCATACTCTTGCTACAGCAAGACAGCAGGATCAAAGTCTTCATCACTCAGTCAGTCCTTGAGTGACCCTGCCAGTTCCTGGCCATGAATGTTTTTCATTATCTCGTCACACACCAAGGACTGCAGTGTCTTACAGAGCAGAGTAAACTAGGTTTAATTTAAGTAGAAGCTTGCGCTGTGCTTATATTACACTTTTTAAAAAATTATTTTTACACCAAGATGGTTTTGCAAATAGTCTATTGTGATGTAAAATGAAAGACAAGTTCTGTGCCATGTACAGAGTACATCAACTCTCTGCCGAGATTGCTGAATTATATTACAGAGTATGACTTTCAAAAGCCGTTATTAAGTTGCTGAGTCACCAACCCACCTTGCTACACAGTATGTTGTAAGCTTTTGGTCCAGTACGATAGAAAAAGGTTTGACATAGTTTCAGGCAATGCTATCAGCACCAGTGAGTAGACAGACAACAGGAGGAGAGATCATGGAGAAATTCAGACAAAAAATCAGAAAGTATACACTGCAACCAGACCTGCTACACTTTAGGGTTTCAGTGAAAGGCTGACATCTTCAGCACTACTAAACTGAGGTATTCCTACAGAATGGATTCAGAGAAGGGTGACAACGATTTACACTCCTTTTTGCTGTACAAAATGGTCACCCTTTAGATACAGTCATGAGCTCTCAATTCAATTTTGCTTAGCTTGAAAGATTTTTTTAACAATAATATTCCAGTTACAAAGTACTTTACATGAACAGATTCCTATGACAAGCTTGGAGTCCTACTGATATGGCTGTCTGCTCTGGATTTCATTGGAAGTTTGCATTTGCACAAGAGTTTGCTTGTGCAGGACTGTTGGTCTGGGAGGATTTCGGATTTTTTACCTATACATAATAAATACCAGAGTGATAGATAATATTTTTTTTTTCATGTGCATGCAATGTCATGTCTTTCTAGTTAATAAATGTTATTGTAATTCTTACCAAATGCCTGTTCACCCTGGAACATGTGATAATCTTGAAGAATAAATACGTGTATTCTATTGGGAGAGTAGGGTTATTTTGTTTTAGCTGGTATGCACTTCTTTGACTAGAAAGGCAAGAGGAAAGAGTAAGCTGTTTGGCACCATCAATCAACTCTCCCAAAAACTGTCTTGATTTCCTGACTCACGAATCTGCATTTACATGTTTTAAATATGTGAATTCTTAGTAAAAACATCAAAGGCCTGAAAATTAAACATTCCATGATGACTTTCTCTGCACAAGTTTAAGCAAATTAACTGGAACTTTTATAGAGATGCTGACCTCCTGCAATCATCTGTGGCTGGAATTAAGTGTTCAGCATTTATGCGAGTTAAACTCTTAATCTTGATCTTAATGAAAATTGTGTATTAATGTTAACTTAAGTACATGTGCATGACAAAGTCCTTCTATATATCTGTATCATTCACAGGAAAAACATACAGCTACTACTGTAGGGTTGAAACTCAAAAACCTCTTACAGTTTTTATAGTGTCTCGTAAAAGAAAGAAGCACAAGTGCACATGTATGTTACAGTCAATCTAAGATAGTTGCCTCCACACCTCTTGTCACAGACCTGTTAAAGTATTATGTGGGTTTTACTCAGATATAAATATTCTCCTGAAGGACTGCAAATTCCAGCTATCTGCTAAAAGTCTGTTTGTCACAGGAATATGCCAAAAGGAAACATCAAAGAGCTGTTGCCACAACTTCAAGTCTTTTTTATAAGAGTAATCATCCTGGTCCAAGGACACAAACAAGACAAAGTTTACAAACAGGCATAACTTATTTAGACAGAGCTTTCAGACCCTTGGGCTCTTTTCCAGATGTAATTAAACAAAACACAAACTTTATTTACAAGTTTCATCTTGCAACAGGTCTTAATTGCTCTGGTGAAGGCTCAAGTATACAACATGTTGGCTCCTCTGAAGGAAGTCTTGATGATATCACATCTTCATTGTCAGAGAAAGGAGCTCTCATTAGTTTTACAAATACAGTTTCACTCACAGAATTTTTAATAAAAATCTCAAATTTACAGATATTTTTGTAACTCAGTCCTGATGGAAATCACTAAAACTGCTAGTATAAGTAACTTTGTTCAAATATGAAGCCAAAATACAAATGTTGTAGAAAAGCTAGTTAGAAGCTATGAGTTGCTCATCTGAGCAGTCTAAGGAAAAGTATCTGTATTTTTTTGCCCTTTTTGTGTTCACAGATGAAGCACTAAGTTGGAAGAATTCTGAGATGGCAAAAATAAGTGCTCAAAAATTATGAAGTGGTGTTTAAAATTACTGTATGAACTTTCTGTGATATCCCTTTGCTTGTCCTACCACCCATAGTTGGATTACACATTTGCATGCAAATCTTTCTCATGGAAGATCTGTCCAGAAACAAAAGGGTGGTTTTTTAAAAACCTGTTGTTAGTGTCCCCTCCACATTCTGTCCTCTCTGTTTCTGTCTGTACTTCCAGCTTGCTTTTTCTTGATCTAGGGTAAGTCCACACTTTCTCACACCTCCTTGCCCACATTTCCACATCTATATACTCTTGACTGCACACCCAGCTGTTTCCCAGTGTTTATCCTTTCCTTCAATACTTTCTCCCTGCAAGCTTGCATTCCCTATTCAGTCTCTCAAGTTTCTGCTTTATTATCTTTTTTTGGCAAAAAAACCCACGCCTCAAATGCGCTTGAATAAAGCGCTATACATTTTAAATTTTTTAAACAGCTCTTTTGCAGAACCAAATCTGCCAATAATCAGACATTTTTCCAACACCACACAAGCAAAGTTAAAGGAAAAGCCTACAGTTTTAATCAGAAATCCAGAGACAGGGAAAATTGAAGGCCCATTCCCACTAATAACCTGAGGCAAAGAGTATGCTTGTGTCTCCACAGGTGCCGGTCCAAAGTGGATTCCTTCAAAGAACGGGAAGCCCTACAAGCCACAGGAATACCCAGACACCCCTGGAAGCAGAGAAGGAAGTATGCAGACATGAACTGCAGAAAGACCGCAGCTGATGATACACATCTCTTCCCCACATGCAGAAGCTGTGAGCCTTGGGTTTTGTGCCAGTATAATATTGTGGGAATTGTTGATATCATAAAACCTTGTTGACAAGTGCGTGGTGTGGATCATGTTACGATTCAGAATTACATATGAAGTGTAAGGCCACTGAAATTTTAATTATATTAGGTCATGAGGAAGGAAATGGTTGTTGTCTCCACAGTAATTGGAGAAAACTTCAGAGAGAATCCAAAGAGGTCCAAATTTGTGGAACCGAATGCAAAAGGAATAACTTCCATGCCTCACGCTTGGCTTGTCCCAGAACGAGATTGAGAAAAGAAACCAAAGAGAAGCATGAAACTAAATCAGATATCATACTTGTGCCTTATTATTTCACTGTTTGCCTTAAGTAACGTGATCCTGCCCGTGAGTCAACCTAAAAACCAATGTTTGGGTGACCTTAGCTAATGCCTCAGGCTTGGATATCATTTGTTTGACTTATTCAAGTCCAGAAAAGCCATTTTCAACCTGCTTGGTTGGTTTACCAGTAGACAATTGGCCAGTACCAAAAAATGTGTCTTCAGATCTTTTACAATTTCTCATGAATCCCACAGAGGAATGGGGTCTCTGGGCTAAATTTCTCCCTGAGACACCCTATAAGCCTCAAGAATTGGAAATCTTTAGCTCAGTAAAAATGGATTTTTGCATAAGATTTGATTCTCCTGAGTCAAAACAAAATAAAAACAAAATCACAGATGTCACTCCAAATCATGCATTGTATAATAATGCGACATCTTGGTGCAATCTCACCTCAGTCTTGCACACAGCACCCAACCATGTCCCTTTACAATTACCACAAGGAGATTTTTTAATTTGTGGAGATAGAGTTTGGCCTGCCATTCCATCATACCCCAAAGGTGGACCATGTAGCATTGGGAAACTTACTTTACTAACACCTAACGTAAAAATGATAAAAGAACATAAGCATAGAGGAAAAAGATTTGTCGATCAATACACACCTGATTGTAATGATAATTTTAAAGCCTGGAATTTTGGAAGAAGGTTTGTTGCAGCTCTCTTTGTACCTCAAGTTGCTGTAGGAGCAGCCTTGAAACAATTGGATCAATTAGGCTGTTGGCTAAGTAAGAACTCTCATGCCATTTCTCTTGCATTGAGCAATTTGTTAAAGATGTTCAAAGTGTAAGACATGCAGCTCTGCAAAACAGAGCAGCAATAGATTTCCTCTTGTTAGTGCACAGACATGGATGCAAAGACTTTGATGGAATGCGTTGCATGAACCTTTCTGACCATTTGGTGTTGCAGTGGGGATACTGCAACACGCATATATCAAACCAGGAGTCCCGTGGAAAGGAAATATATATGGACAGACAGATTCTTGCTAGATGTTTCAGAGATGTTTATTTCTCCAG
>NW_008235744.1:56794-59458 GCF_000691975.1 Corvus brachyrhynchos | reverse complement strand
TACCGCCGCTGCCGCCAGCCGCCACCCGCACGCCGCCCCTCTCGGTCAGGCGTTCCCGGGGCTCACTCCACCACGCGCTGCGCAGGGCCATGCAGGCACCGCCGGGTCCCACTGCTCCCGCCGTGCCTCGCTCCGCCACCGACACTGCAGCTCGCGTGGCTCCGCCCGCACGCGGGAACTGCCTCGCTGCTGCTCGCAGAGCGCTCGGTGCACGTGGCCTGGGCCGCACGGTCCCTGCGCCAGGCTTCCCTTCGCCAGGACACAGCTGACATTGCTCAACAGTCTCGGTAACTAAATAATATTCACGAAAATATTCTTCCATCGGCATATATTTTGACTCCAGTATTAACTGTGTCCAAATGGTTTTCCAAAAGCCCTTGGTAAGAATTAAATCCCAAGAAACATAGAAAAAGTTCTTAAACAACCATGCCAGGAAGTGTTTCAGTTCTTTTTGAGCTTGAATCAAGCTCAACTTTACAAATCGTTGTTCAAGAATCATTTTAAGTTTAAGATAAATGTCCATATGCGGCTCTGAGAGCCAAGAGTCTTCCCACGGTTCCTCCATAGTTTAGATATGGAATAGCAAAGCAAAACCAAGAAGAGGAATCCAAATTTTCCAGGATTTACTCACACAAATCAGTCGCTTAGGGATCGGGGATCGTTCTGCTCACAATTCTCCACCATTATGTTGCAGTGGGGATACTGCAACACGCATATATCAAACCAGGAGTCCCGTGGAAAGGAAATATATATGGACAGACAGATTCTTGCTAGATGTTTCAGAGATGTTTATTTCTCCAGCCGCATGGCCGGAGCTCTGCCCAGGAACTGTTCCAGTCACGGGACCAAGGGTCCTTCTGCCCGCGCAGGGAACACAAACCAACCAATGGGAACGAGGCTGAGCAGGGGCAGGGAAACCCCGTGTGTCCCCTCAGGGCCCCTCTCCCAGGGCTACACGGCGGGGGAGGGACCCCAACAATTTGGTATCAATGCACAAGAGCATTCAACAGTTAGAAGAAGGTTTCATCAAACTCCAAGTTGAAAGAGGATCACGGATGGATGATCTGTTTGATTGGTTCAGCCTTGCTCCACTGTGGAGAGAGCTTTTGAAATTTAGCATGTATGTTTTGATTGTCATCATGGTACTTGTACCTTGTCTACTTCAGTGTATCCAACAATGATTTAACAAAGCAGTTAAAGCAATGTTCATGCTTCAAACAGGAGGGGGAGATGTTGGAACCCTGAGTTCAGAGAATTTCAGTCTTTCAGTGCTGATGGGCAGTGATCTTCAAAAGCACACTGCATTTGACCTGAGGCCTTGGGAAAAGCTTCCCAAATTATGGGGTAACACTGAGATTGTTGCTGTGTAATTAAAGTTATATCACTGGGTGGATTAGGTAGAGATGTAGAAAATTTAGGTTTCTGGGATATAATAATATGCATGTAACAAAATGGAGGATTTTGGGTGTGAATTAGTTCTTCTTTCCTCCTTCTTCTTCACAAATCTGGGTGGTTTGGTACCGGTTCAAAAAACCCACAGTGTGGAACATGAATGTTCAGTTACTGGATTATAAGTAAAAATAAATTAGTTGGCATTCCATAATTTGATAGATTGGACTTTAAAAGACCTTGGACTGAAGCACTCAGCCGTTTTCCACCTTGTTAACTTAGAGGCACATTCCATGCAGCTGTGCTATAGATAAGAAATAATAAACATCAGTTAGAAGAAATACCCTGCATCTCCTGCATTTTAATCCGAACTCTGAGTAAAAGAACTTGTGAGACAGAGGTAAAACGAAAACAGAGAAATTAACAGCTTCCCACTCTTTACCTATCTGCATTTAGCTAGGCAGATGTTTTTTTTAGATTTGTAAAGCTGAGGGGGATACCTGTAGACCTTTAAGCAGTGCATAAGAATCCAAGATGTGGTTAGATACAACCAAAATGCTGATCAAGAAGTAGGTATTAACTGTAGAAAGCCAGAAAAGGGGAAAGTAATCTGGAACAAAGTTTTGTAAATCTTTTTACAATGCCGAAGTATGCCTTATCAATTGTATATTAAATAAAATAAGGCTTTTAGCCTAAGTAGGCCAGAGAGATCTCAAAGGAAACCTAATCCAAGGAAAAGGTTATACTAAAAATACTAACAACAGCAATGAACTCTTTACCTTTCATAATCGAACTCACTGCTGGGCAGCAAACTTGGACTAAGACTGAACTCAATTTCACTGCCCTTTCTCCTGGCAGAGTGAATATATTTTCGTTACTGCGTATCCGTGTTAAGGATGAGGTGCTCCAAGGCAGTTTTGCACCAGCAGTGATCCCCGCTTTGCACTTCATTTTCAAGCTGCAATCAAGTTGCAGCTTTTTGCGATTTAGTATCTAAAGATGGATTATTGTCGCCCCAAGGGGAAGCCACTACCCTTAGCACGTCCCAGGGGTCCGGGGTGACCCTCCGGCGGTGGGCGCCGCGGGTACAGTGTCGGGGGTCTCCCTGCCCGGTGGGGCCGCCTCTCGCCCTCCCGAGGGAGCAGTTACAGCTCACTTTTGGGGCTGGAAGCGAAGAACAGGAGATGGGCTTTAAGCATAAAGTCCTAAAAACCGGTCAAGTTCATAAAAGTGAAAAAGCAACCCCAAAAGAGGCACGGCCGCAGCCGGGCGGGC
>NW_008235744.1:39423-56427 GCF_000691975.1 Corvus brachyrhynchos | reverse complement strand
GAGCCAGCCCCGGCCGGGACGGGGAGCAGCCGGGCTCGGGCTCTCGCTGCGGGGATGGGGTGTGGGGTGGGTCCGTGCCCTGCGCTGCCTGGGTCGGCCGAGGCCGAGCGGGAGTTTCAGGGTGTAACTAATGCTTGTCACGCGTGTCTTCGGCGTGGCACCGAATCAATGTGCGGTGTCGCGGCTGGCTCAGTGAGATACGGATGTGGTAACATAAAGGCTGTGATAAACGTGGTACAGTCACTCGCCTATACAGTAAATGTGGTAAGCTCACAGCTCCGGTTAAGAAACAGTATTTTTTAAAGGACACACTTGTCTTGATTATCAGGCTCAGATTACTAGTAGCCGTAGTAGTTTCACTACAGACTTACAAGTAGTCTAAAACTATGAGTAAAAACTTCTTTTTGCTTGCAGTTTAGTCATTTACAGCGCTCCTTGCAGGCTTTGGTAAGTCGTGTTACTTTCCTGGCTCTTTGTATGCCTTTTTGCCACAGAGTACACATATTTTTAATATCCAAAGGCACAGATCGTTATCAGGTTTTTTTGTTTTTTTTTTTTAAAGAAAGATTGACAACCACTAAACCTTTGGAACAGAAAGTATTTCCAAATCCTCCCAGGGCAGAAGCATTGATTCACATGTGCCAACTGAAATCTGTGTTTCCATAGAATTTCTTGCTGATTACACAGCATTGCCCAACAGAGCTCACCTATTAGTTTCTGACTTCTCTGGACTGTAGATTTTTCAAGTTTAGTCACCGTAAGGGACGTATGTATTGCAGGATCAAGGTAGTAGCTAAAATAAGAATCTGAGAAATTGAATTAGCCCCTTAATCATAAATAGCTTTAGAAATTGTATTTTTGCTCTTTTCATTTCACTCATGAGATTTGCATCATAGCTTTAAACATTTCCTCCTCAGCAGAAGAGCCAAGGAGTCAAGTCAGATTCCTTTGGGTTTTATGGATCTTACTTTTACTTGAGGTTTGTGAGATTGTTTGTATCAAAGCTGTGCACTAACAATTGTAGGACCATGCCTTTTTTTTCTTTCCCAACAAAAGCCATTTTATTTTCCTGTGTTTCTTGGTTCCAAAATGCAGGGCTTAATGAGGACAACATGGACTCCTGAATATCCACTCCTAATTGCACTGCAATTGGTGGTTACTGGCAATCCTGTAGACAAGACAGTGGCACTCCTGAATTCGGCCCATACATTTCTGCACTCTGTAGTGGTTAATTGTGAGGTGTGTTGTAGGTAGGACTAATCTTTGCGGGTGTGGAATCTAGGCTAGGTTTAGAGATGGAAGTCTATGAAGGAGCAAATTGCCTATGTTCCTCTTGAGAATCAGCCCTCTAGACTGTGGACCTGCTTTGAAAAATTAAGTCTTTTTAAAACCTCTTTAGATTTTCTAGGTCTCCACAGACTGCTAAGTTTCTGAATTTCAAACCTTTCTTCAAATTAAGAGATTCTGATGTTCAAAACCTACCTGTATTTAATGTTTCTGTCTAGAATTTCAGTTCCCCAAGTGCTGTAGCCACTTGTACTTAATCTTCTACATACTAGCTGACACCATTTTCTAGAATACTTCTCTTACAGTATGGGAAGAATAACACAAGCAGTTCTCTTTTTTTTCCTTTTTTTTCCCCTCCAAAGGAATATGTTTATTGCAATCAGTATATCAAAGGCCAAAGAGAATTATTGTGAAAAAATCTGTCGTGGTCACAAATTGTATATTCATCTAACCCAAGTGTGACTTCATGCAGAAGTTATGTTAGTACTTCACCCTAGACAGAGCCCTCCTGCCATCAGTCCAGACAGTGGCTCTTCCGTCCTGTCCTGGTTTGATTGTCCTGGTCGTTGTTGTCCTGGTTGCCTCTTGGTTTGGTGTTCAGGCTGATACACTCTTAGCCCACTGGGCTGCTGTGTACTACTGCATAGTATTTCTAGAGCAGCTAAGGGATAACCAAAGTTCATGGCTCTGTCAATGCTTGTAAGCAACAGTTGTCCAGCATCTTAGTATGGGCTTAGCCTTAAACATGAATCAAGAGTCTGGCAACTGACCAGACCTTTTCATTGATGAATTTCTGGTTAATAATTGACAGAGATTTATCTGATGTCAGTTACCAACATTTGGAAATGCTTCAGAAAAGAATAATCAGGTAGATTGTTTCAAGACATTGCATTTCTAAATCTTTGATGGTGACTCATAACAGCAATGTTTTACATTTTTCTAGTGGCAATTCCAGACTTGCTTTTAACTACTGATACACTGATATCTCTCATGCTAGAAGAAAATCCAGCACTGAAACAGGTAGCTGGAATTGAAGGACTTGAAGAGGAGATAAAACTATCTTAATTTCTTAAAGACAATGATTATTCAGTTAAGCTCAGGAACAGACTATTCTCACAGAATCACAGGATATGCTGAATTGGAAGGGACCCTCAAGGATCATCAAAGTCCAACTCCTGGCCTTGCACAGACACCTCAAGAGTCACACCATGTGCCTGAGAGCATTGTGCAAATGCCTCTTGAACTCTGTCATGCTGGTGATGTGATCACTTCTCTGGGGAGCCCATTCCAGTGCCCAGCCATCCTGAGGGTGGAGAACCTTTTTCTAATGTCCAACCTAAACCTCCCTTGACACAACTTCAGGCCATTCCCTCCTGTTCTGTCACTGGTCACCACAGAGAAGAGATCAGTGTCTGCCCCTTTTTGAATGTACCAGCTATGTGTGTATGTTTGACTTCACTGTTATCATCAAAAGCACTGTCACTTGGATTCACTAGTGATATGTGAAATCTGGAGAACTAGCATCTCCTTTTGGATGTAAATGTTTTTTGCTAGTGTGTTTTATTGTGCCTTACAGCCCATAACTCTTGTATAGGACTGACTCTAAGTGACTTTGGAATACTTTTTGTACCTGAAATAGATTATACTCTGGGGGACAGAATGAAAATGTTTGACATTGAAGCTCTATGCAAAGGGTTTTCATAGCATACTATTGTAAGCATCCCTTCTGTGGCACTGAAAACTCTCTAAATATCTAGGATCCTTTTAGGAGTTCTGGTTGATACCAAGGTATATATAGCCAGACTTTGGTTTTTCTCTGCATTCGACTTACAGAGAAATGAGGTTTTCCTAGTGTGTCGTACTGCAAGTAAGTTGCTTAGGATGACCCACCCAACAAGGTGGGTTGTTTTCTGTAGTGCCAAACACACTGCTGAGTCTCAGACATTATCTCTGAGGATCTTCACATCATTCAAACATAAATGCTAAGTTAAAATCAGTTACTTGGCTGCTTTTCTTCCATCAATACTAAGGAATTCCTTGAAAAGGATGGAAGAGCCCTTATTAGCTCTCTGAGCTGACTCTTGAGGAAACATAAATCAGTCAGCCAGGATTCCCTTTGTGCTAAGCCAGCACGTGCCAGTCTTTTTCCAGTGACAAAGAGGTAATGCATGTGGAATTGGGAAAGTTCTGTGTCTCTATAAAATATTTAAAATTCTTTGTCTGTGTATACTGTGTGCTTAAATTCTGGTACATCTGTATACACATATATAAAAAGAAGTATAAAATACATATGCACAAAGGTTTATATTCTGAAGTTTGAGCTGTGGCTTCTCCTGCAAAGAATGCCAGTAGAAAACTTTTTCCCAAGCATTGTGTGCATTGGTACAACTGCTGACACAATAGAGGCCTCGTTCTGCCTATCATCCATGTTAATAAAGAAATAGTTATTAATCAAGAAAAATATAATTCATTTATGTATACAGACACATTAGTTTCTCTAACAAGCACAATGTTTTCCAGTTCTTTTGTGTCTAAGCAAAGTACTAAGTTCACTTTGGTTTGTAGGACATGAATCTTGGTTTAATTGGTAACTTTGTAATCTGTAATGTTCAGAAATCTGGAACTATCCCCAACGGATTTCAGGAAAAAAAACCTCTTAATTAATGCTTAACTCCAGACACGGGAGTTTTTCATCCAGATTTCTCCCCTTTATCAAGTTATCTTGCATCTATTTTCAGATGCTGAGCAGATCCTAAGTAGGTTATTCAGTTTGTAATCACAGATAATTATACATTGAGGGGTTTTTCTTGTGTTGTAGGTGTGTGAGCTGTTTTTTATACTGGGTAATGAATGAGTCTGTTTTTCCTGATATTAGGTTGTTTCACCTATATCCAATGTGTTTGTTGTATACATTTATGTTTTTCCTTGCTGGGGAAAAAAAAAATCATACTTTAAAAAAATTTCCCATGAATTTCTGTGCTTAAACAGTGTGAAACTAGAATACCTGTAAGTACCCACTGCTAGTTTTTGAACTCTTTTACATGTTTAAGGATTACTCTTTTAAGTGGCTGTGTAAGACTTGACCATGTGCAGCTATAAGAAAGGGATTGCCTACATAAATTAAAATTTACAGAATATCTGCCAAAACTAGCTGTAGATGCTGTGGAAGATTCTCTAATGCTAACCTTTACTTCAGATCTAAATCATTGCAGGTAATTAGATTAGGTTTTCAAAATCTACGAACTCTTCAGCCCTTTGTGACTTTCTTGCCAAGGGAAGTATGTTTTAGGTTTAGCCATGTTATGTGTTTGAAAGATGCCCCACTTGCTCATGTCATGGAAAGTGTCAGAAGTATTCCAACCATATATTTACTCCTTAATGGGTGTGCTAGTGATGCCATGAAGATTTTTTGCCTTTTCTTTTATACCCCTGTTATACCTTTTTTACAACTTCTGTATTCCTAGTGCTTTTTGCCTACATTCTTGGACTTTTTCGTCAAGCTAAGAGAATAAACATTTTAGAAGCTTCGTAGCTAGGGATCAGTGTGCCCCAGACCCCAAGGTCCTCTCCAGAACACATTCTGTTAGCTAAGATAGAACCATCCAGGGGAAGGTTCTTTGGGGAGGGGGCCTCACTTGAGCCTCTCACTGGGGAATTTTTGATAGATATGCTAATTAGTAAAACCTATAATGTTATACCAGATCTTTTGGGATGGGCATTTTGCAGGGTGCATTTCGATGCATATGACCTGGATGTGTGCACCTAAGGATCCTTAAAATAAATCCCTTTTCCCCTTCTAACCGTGTATGGCTCTTGATTTTAAGACCAGGAAAAGGCATCACTAGTAGGTAAACTATGCCTTCTGTAAGGATCTTGAGTGTATCACAAGCTGCAAACAGCACTCTCTTTCTTCCAAGGTCCAAGAACTTAAATCCTTGTTGTTTCCAACTTGGAAAATGTAAATATCATGAAAATGAGAAAGTAACTGTACGGACTGGACAAGATTATTTAGGTTATTGAATGAATGTATCATTTTTATTCTCATCTTAGTTTTGGTAGGGAATTCTTCAAAGAGGTGTTTAAAATATATACATTCATTAAGTTGCAGCACCACAGATTTTAGAAGAAAAGTGAGAAATTACAAAGCTACAGATGTTTGCATAGCTCTTTTCAGGGTGTTTTTGTATTCTGCTGCTGTTTCAGAGTCTGTTTTGGAAAGACCAAGGAAAAAACATGTTGACATTGCTGTCTGGCACAAAGCAGTTGGGATTGCTCAAACAGTGCCCTTTGTAGATAGTCAAGTACTGACAGAGTGAGATAATCAGAGTACGTTATTTGAGGCGCAGTATTTTGCTTGTTTGTTTGTTTGTTTGTTTGTTTTAAAATTAGTCTAGGCTAGAACTGATTTAATGCAGTCGAAAGGCTGCTAATAAAATTCTCCTAATGGTTAAATGTTTCTTTCTATGGTGGTGGATGAGGCTTTTTATCCACTTTTTTTACTGCCAAATCAAGAGGGATTCTAGCATGGTATATGAACTTTTTTATTTTTTGGATCTAAATACATAGTTATAGGCTCTACTTCCATAAAAATATAGCTAATTTCTGATCAGTATACCATGTATTTTTATGTAAATTCTGCTGATAAACAGTAATGTTTTATAAATAGTTTTCTCATGACAATTCATTTGAGAGACCTTCAAAATCCTTCAAGACCTTAATCTGAGCAGAAAAGCATTAAGCTGAAGAAAAAGTATGTTATATGTAAAATGATACAAGAAGCTTCAAAGTAAAGGGAAGGGTAAGAGGTAAGACTAATTATCTGACATGAGCATACTGTGAGCTACAGGATGATGAGTCTCAGGTCTCCCTCTAAGAGTCTGTAGGTAAGAATCAGCATAGCTGATGCTCTGATTTTCCAAGGGATGAATTCAATTTTACTGAAGTTCATTCTGATCATTCTTCCAACGAAAAGGCTGAAGAAAATTATACTTGCATAGATACAAGTAATTTTTTTAAGGTTATATTCTATTAGTTGGACCTGACAGCTCTTTTAACCTCAGTATTTCTGTTGTGAAATATGGAGTAACTGATAAAGGAGAAAAAAATTCTGTTAATACAAATTATAGGAAATAAAAGACTTTCAGTTGACGCTTTTAGTGTGGTGGGCACATTTAATTTGTGAAATTGTGCTGAGGATCAGGTTGGGTTTCCCTGTTTTTGAAATATAGAAATGATTTAAAAAGCTAGGCTGTGCATGCTTCCTTTAAGATTTAAAGCTACATTTCAATTTCTTGTGAAACAAAGTTCTAAAAAATTCTGATTCTCTTAGCTACTTTTGAAGGTCTTGGGTTAGAACTCTAAGTCATAGCCACTGAGGAAATTAAAACAAAATGTGAATTATTTGTAATAGTTACGTCTCTGATTTCCAAACTTAGTGCTAGAGAACTTAGCAGAGGTGATAAAGCAGAGGCAAAATTTAATTGATGAGCTGAGAGGAAGCATTTTAGAAGACAGTCTTGCAGAGCTTCCTACTTATGCAAAATGTCTTAAATAAATTTTAGTTGCAGGGCATAGCTCATTTCCCCCACAACCACTTAACTAATATTAAAGGAGAAACAGTAATTAGACTTGGAAATTAGAACTACTGCATCACCAACTTAATTTTTCACGATCTGTCTCTAAGGTGACCTTTCACAGTGCTCCCTGTAATTCCTCAACACAGATGTTACCTCACAAAGGAACACCTTTAATTGCCTCTTCCTTAGCATTAATCCATCGCCTTTCAACACACAGCTCTTCCTGTGCCTTAGAAATAGTGGTTATGATGCTGCCTCCCAGCCTTAGGAATCAGGGTGACCATGTCCCTGACAACAGACAGGATCTCTGTTTTAGCCAAACAGGTTCTCATTATTTCCACTTTGTGGGAGGGAAATTGTCAAATGTGTAATGGACCCACTACTTTGTTATATTATCTCATTTCAGAGGGGTAGAAGGGACTTCAGAAATGGTTTTGGATATGCTGATGAGCATACCTGTTTCAAATAGTAAACTGGAATTATTTATGACTGTGTAAAAAATAGGGAGGAAGGGAGAGGGTGTGTGAGTGAAGGAGAATGTTCCTCCATAAAATTTTGCACGTCTAAATTTAAAAAAGTCCTGAATGAGTCTGATGCAGTAGCAAAATGAACAATCCTAAAGGTATCCTGAATGGAAAAAATGAGGGTTAGATGCATTTTACATAGAAACTACGGCCTTATTGTACATGCAGTTTTCATTTTTGCCACAAAATGGCAACTGCAGTCCATTAGTGATTTGACTGGGTTCTAAATGCATCATGGCAATTTACTCACTTACTTGATCCAGTATAGCAACCTTCTGTTTCTAGGAGTGATTTGGTTAAAATATACAATTAAATTATAGCTAATTTAATGAATTAAACCTAACTGTGACCACATGTGGAAAACATATTTTTAACTGTGTCGTTCCTACAATAGCTGATGCTTACCTGACATCCATGTTAATTTTTTTTCCAGTTATTGAAGAATTATCAGAAGTGGAGAATTGAATGCCCAGAAATAAGTGCAGATTTACAACCATCTTCTGTTCTTGGTCTTCTGCAAGCTGGCTATCACGGAGTCCTAAAATCAAGAGACCCACACGGAAGCAAAGTTCTAATATACAGAATTGGTGAGTGACAGAATTGCTTGTAAGTGTTTCACACCTGATTCTGACACTGAAGTTTTGGGGTTTTGTTTGTTTGCTTTGTTTTGTTTTGTGGTTTATTTATTTTTTAATTATCACAATTTCAGCAGCAAAACAAAAATATTTTATGAGTACAACTGCAGGGGTTGATAAAATTAGATCATATCAGAATGTCTTAACTAGAAAGGTAAAACATGTTCCTTGCTAGAAATACATTTACATTAATTTAAAGGTGAGTTTACTGAGCTGTAACAGTTACATAATTTTACTTATAAACTAGTGTGGCTAAAGCTGTACAATCCCTTATGAAGAACATAATTTTCTTTTTAGTGAAATTCTTGTTGCATTGAAAGAAACTTAAAGATTAAAACTTGTAAGATTATTTGGGTTTTGGCTCTGAATGTCCCAACGATCATTTGATTTCGTATAAATTTTCAAAGCTATGGGCTAAGACTGTGGTACTGATGCAGATGCAGCACAGAGCAGGGAGAACACAATAAAAAGGTGACACCTAGTCATGTATCAACGTTCAGTTTAGGCTTGGATGAGCAGTTCACCAGGTTTTCACTGTTTACTTGTAGCCAAAGAGCCCTAGCTAACACTACTTGGAAAATGTTTGACGTACCTCCCAAAAATCTTTTCAAAAAATATGTAGTTAAATGGACACCATATCTCTTTATGCTTGTTTTGGACAGAGACATTATTTTTGCCAGCTTTCAAAGAACTGTCTTATTATCAGCTGGTCTAGTAGATAATTGTGCCCTCTAAAGCTTTCATCTAAGGTTAAGGCTCATCCCATGCAATTTTTTGCTCAGGCCTCAGAAAAAAAAAAAAGTGAGATACATTGAACTGTGAGAGAATTACTGTGCTGAAAAAAAGTTGTAATAGTTGATTGGATTGATGATCTGCAGCTTCTGCTAGCATGACTGTTACTGAATTAAGCTGTTCCTGTCAAAATGTTGTACTGGGCCTATGGCTATAGGTAGAACATGCTACATTATGTGGTACCATCTACTAAAAGATCATCAAAGATGAATGAGAGAGCAGGCACACAAAGTAACTTATGCATTAGCAAAACAGATTGTTTCAGGAATTTCGTTACTGCTGGTTAATTCTTGTTCCTGAGAAGCACATTAGAAGCCGTAGGAAGCAAAAGTGCAGGTGTATGGGGTATTCTCATAGTAATGCAGGGTAATCTGTCTTCTCTTCAGGACAATGGGATCCCAGTTTATTTACAGCATATGATGTGTTTCGTGTAAGCCTCATCACATCTGAACTCATTGTAAAGGAGATTGAGACTCAGCGAAATGGAGTCAAGGCCATCTTTGACCTTCAAGGGTGGAGATTTGCTCATGCTTTTCAAATCAGTCCAGCTGTGGCCAAGAAAATTGCTGCTGTTCTCACAGTAAGTATGACATAGTGCTTCATGCAGCTTCATTGCTATGACTTCCAATTTTTCATCTCTTCCAAGCTATAAGTAAATTTTGTAAATTTTCCTTCCATAGACATTCTCAGACTGCAACTTAGAAGAACAAAATCCTAAATCCATTACAAGTCATAGGTTGTGCTTGATTTTATTTCAAGTTTATTCTTCTATAGCAGTAAATGCCCTCTAACTTCTGGTATTTTATAAGAACTCCACCAACGCAAGAATTTCATTACTGGAAGAGCAAATGAAGCCCAGTTTTGGAAGGATCTGTGTTTGCTATCCTGTTTCATCTCTTCTCTTCCATTCTTTTATGCATTAACTCAATATTTAAAGCATTTATTCCCGGCTCAGAGAATATTAAAAGTAGCATGCACTATGAATAGTTAAGAGCAAGACACTCCTAACTTGTTACCAGTATGGATGATGCTTATGTGATCTTTCATCTGCTAACAACAGAATGTACAACATTTATGTTCTGCTTGGTTTTTTTCCCCCAACTTGAGCATTGTTTTGTGCAAATCACTGCTATCTCACCTCCTATTTTTCACAAAACTTCTCAGGACTTTACTATCTTTAAGGCTTATTCCTTTCTGCCAAATTCAATTGAACTTTGCCACTGAATTTGAGAGAAAAAAATTAAAGAAAAAAGGGGACAGAGAATTGACAGGCAAGTTACCGTGTAGTCCAATAATCCTATTTTCCTTCAGAAGTTGGGTTGAAAGTCAGTAATAATAAAACTGTTAGCCTGTGATATGGAAATGAGCCAGGGAGATAATCTCTTGCTCTGATTTGGTAAGGTTTATATCTGAGATTCAATCAAAGCTTAGTCATTGAATTAATATCATCAGAACTTCAGATGTTCTTTCTTCTTGGTATCTACTGTAAAACTTTAGTGAAACCATCAAGTATTCCCAACTTCGCACATCTAGAATAAGAAGTCTTCGTGTTACGCAGTCGTGGGGCAGATCTCATGAAAACAGGACTACTGAGAGTGTTTCAGTTGATTTCTGAGGTAGTAAACAAATTGCTGGTAATTTTTTTAACCTTGAAATAGAGCAGAAAGGAATCAGAATAGGATTTGCAAGTACATCTAAAGGTTTCAATCCATAATCTCAAAGCAGGAAATTCTTTGAATATGATGTTTCCATCTTGACCTATTTCTGATATTTTCAGTGTTTTTCAAACTTCTAAATGTTTTTTTGAGCTATGAAAAAATAAAAATTGTGTGTTTCCAGTGTTCTTTTCAAAGAAGAGAAAGAATTTTAACTCTTTTTTTTTCCCCCTGATTCCTTTCATCACTTTTAACTGGGTTTGTAAACTATACCCAGAGATTATATTAGTGTTGTTCAATATCATAGAACCATAGAATCATAGAATATGTTAAGTTGGAAGGGACTCATCAGAATCATTGAGACCAGCTTCTGGCCCTATGCAGGATGCCCCAAGAGTCACACCATGTGCCTGAGAGCACTGTCCAAATGCTTCTTGAACTCTGTCAGGCTGGTGCTGTGACCACTTCCCTGGGGAGCCTGTTCCAGGGCCCAAACACCCTCTGGGTGAAGAACTTTTTTCTCATATTCAACCTAACCCTCCTCTGACACAACTTCAGGCCATTTCCTTGGGTCCTGTCCCTGGTCAGGAGAGTGAAGAGATCAGTACTTTCCCCTCTTCTTCCCCTTCTGAGGATCTTGAAGACCTCAATGAGGTCTCCCTTCAGTCTCCTCCAGGCTGAACAAACCAAGTGACCTCAGCCACTCCTCATAAGATTTGCCCTTCAGATTCTTCACCATTCCCGTGGCCCTCCTTTGAATGCTCTCTAATAGCTTAATGTCTTTTTAATATTGTGGTGCCCAAAAATGCTCACAGGACTCAAGGTGAGGCTACCCCAGAGCAGAGCAGAGTGGGACAATCCTCTCCCTAGCCAGGCTGGAGATGCTGTGCCTGATGCACCCCAGGGCATGTTGAATGCAGTCCAGAAATGCTTATAAGTAAAAGCTGAGAAACCTTAGTTTTAACCCTGTGTTTTACTCAAGAAATATGTCTTGCAAATTGCTATCCTGTATCAAGAAACAGAAGTTAATACAAAGGAAGTATGTACCAAGGAATGGAAAGCATAGTATGAATAATAAGTGACATTATCTTGAAAATCTGTTATGAAAAATCTATTATCTGTTATAGAAAATTGTTTTGTGAAATCATGATAGTAGAATTTAAGTATATGATAACCCATAATAACATTAAATAAACATACAAGCTGACAATTTTAAGGTCTTTATCATACATTAAAATCTAAAAGGAGTGGGACTAAAGAAATGTGTTGGGTTTGGGGTTTTTTTCCTTAGAACTACTGAACTAGTGAGGAGATATGTTTGTGAGAAGTACCATTTTTATAAACAGAAAACATCTGTTTCCAAGGTAGTATCAGGTGGGATATGAATGGAAGTTTTACTTTCCCCATTGCATAAAGCTTGCTTTGATCACTGCCATATTTTCTTTTAAAATTCAAAGATCTGGAACTTTTAAATGAACACAAGTAGAATCCAAGTTATTTTGTATTATAAAGGCTGTATGGCAGATATTTTAATTTTATTAAAACAGTAATCTTGTTGTAAAGCTGAACTTCTGGCTTGGTCAAATTCCTAATAATTTCAAGGCTTATCTTAAATAAAAAATATAATGTATTTAACTTAAAGTTAGTATCTTCAATAATTTATATATATTTATGTATTATCCTTCAGACTATTGCCAATAATAGCACATAGCTAGATAGGTTTTTGTAAATTAGTAGCAGAATATTTGTTGTGAAAAAATTGTTCTTTAGAAAATGGCTGAGAACAAGGTTTGTGTACAATACAAATTATGTGCAATTTGGTGATACTTTTCTGTTTTTCTGTTTGTTTGTTTTTAATATTCAGTCTCACCTCACACTGAGATTTAAGAAAGGTGAGATTTTTCTTTCTAATGGGAGGAACAAGATATGCTTTTTCTAAATGTTGTTCTTAATTTACACTGCTACAGCACTACAAAATGCAAGAATTGGGAAGGTCAGAAGGAATACTTTCACCTATGGACTAGACAGTCTTGTCCTTACTAATAGAAGTGTTTCAATAATATTTTCTTTTTCTTATTCTGTTTTTCATGTATGCTGACAGGATTCCTTTCCACTGAAAGTTCGAGGTATCCACTTGATTAATGAGCCTTTATTCTTCCACCCAGTCTTCGCTCTAATTAAGCCTTTTCTCACTGAAAAAATAAAGCAACGGGTGAGTGCACACAAATATTTCTTTCTGCCACAAAATCCTTATATGACAATCTGTAGCACTTCCTTAGGCTCTGTTACTCCTGAGTAATGAAGAGCATAAACCATTTTTGTTTGTTAATGCCGTACAGACCTCCAGAATCTAACTGTAAAGCATTTGCAGTCAATAATAACATGACAATTGCAATGGTGTTGTTATCACTGCTCTAAAGATAAAAAACACTGTGACGGAAAGAGGTTAAATAATTTGCTTGAGGTCACATAACAATTCTTCTGCAGAACTAGAAAGAAATAGATCCTGGACTTTCCAGTACTCTGCCTATAAATGAGAGAGAAAAATGATCACTAAATAGTGTTTTATGCTCCAAGTTGTGCAGAATTAGTAGAAGACAACTATTTAGCCCTGAGAGACCTCCAGAGGCATTTATGCATCAAAAATTGGTCAGACTTAACTTCAAAGTTTTTTTCCAAACAGCTCCTTAGTTGTTTTGAATAGTTTTCCCGTTATAAATCTGCAAATAAATTTGTATTTGGATGCAAATGTGTGGCAAGGACTACGGTGTATTGCAGCATAGGAAAAATACTGGAGTTTTCAGCTGGCACAAAAGTGAAGTGTTAACAGCAGAACTAAGGTACAAAATAAGCAGCCCTGCCTATTGTTATTCCCATTCTGAAGCCTCCTTTACTCAGCACATGAATCTTGGGCATTTGCAATAGCCACTGCACGCCAGGACAGTAGATCCTATAAAAGTATCAGACTGGAAGTAATGAACAAGACTTCAAAATAGCTACAATAAAGCAAGAGGAGAAGAACCAAACCTACAGTATTGCAAGGGTTAAAGTGAAGAAGTAGTCCAGGATCTAATTTCAGTTAGAACAGAAACGTAAGGACTGATACATAGATTCTGTTGAGTATCTTCCTTGACACCTGTCTGAACCTACATACATACTACATAATCTTGTTTTTAAATACATGTGGCAGGACCAGATAGTAATGGCCAGGAGCCAGACACAGCTCTGTTCTTGGAAATGACTGAAGGGCAAGTACAAGATATCATGACTAAACAAATCACAAGTCTTCCCATGGTTTAGCTCAGTTTAGCAGTTTGGATGTAGTGTGTGCTCTCATCAGTGTTGCTAAACCAGTCTGGAACAAGTGTGTAGTTAGTTTTGGCTCCTGTGCTCACGGCTACATAAAATGCTCTTCTCAGGTTGTAGTCCATCCTTCACCAGCCTTCAGATACTGAGCAGGACTGAGTTTGAGCACCTAGGGGAAACTCACCAGGTAGTTCCTTCTTTTAAGGAACTCGTTATGAACAAATACACTTAGTTAAACCAAGCTGGTGGGTCCAGCTCTTGCATTGAGATGCTTTGCTGCCTGTTCTCACTCAGTAGTTTAGCATTCATACCCAAGTAAATGCTTTTAATATTTTGGTTTAGGTGTATATGCATGGAAATAACTACTTGCAGAGTCTGACTGAACACTTCCCCGTCAGCATTCTCCCACAGGAATATGGGGGGGAGGAAGTCTCCATTGAAGAGCTGGCCAAGGAATGGACTGACTTCATAATGGCATCTGCAGATTATCTTCAGAGCATTTCTCTGGTTGCCTGGGAATAACCTTAATACAGTATTTTATGAATTCTTGAACACTGGAATTGGAAATAAGTTTAAGGTGAAAACTTCCATTGTGAATGAAACCAGCATGTCTTTGCAGGGCACTGAATGTTACACTGGGTGCACTTTTACACTAACTGGAGTCTATCAGTGTGTATGTCTGAAGAGATGAATGAATTTTAGATATCTGTAGCACTGGTTGTAATTGAGTACCTTGTATGTCAGAAAGCTGAAGAGTGCATTGGATATCAGATTGATACTACTCTGTTAAGTCTTTGGAGATAACTCGTCTGTAATAATGCAGTCCAGAACCTTACACTTAGCTCTTGTATCTTTGGCTTGTCAAGACAATAGGATACAAAACAAAGAACAGACTGTGAATAGGGTAGAGTAGTTTGTCACAGAAATAAGACTACAAGGCTAATTTACAAGGAGTGGAGAGGTTGCTTTTTGGATTGATTCTCAGGAAAAAATGCTCTTTTGTTAGTTTGCATCAAATTGAAAATTAGCCAGCAATAGTGAGATACTTGTGTTACTCTGTGCTGATTGTGCAGCTTCTGGTTTTGTGCTAATTAACAGAATAATCTTCAAGTTCTATAGAGAAAACACTATACGTATTCAAAGGACAGTGTGAATCTGAGGGAGGAACTGGTAAGAGAGTCAAAACAACCTTGAAAATTCTTATTTTCTTTCTTCAAAGTGATACTGTCTATGGACAACTATAAGAAACTCAGATTATTATCAACTTTAATCCCTAGTGTAGAGGACTAGAGAGGTCAAAAGCTTTCAGCTGTTTGCATTATCTGTTTCAGAGGGTAAAGTAGGTTATCCTTTATGGATCTGAACTTTAGAAATATCTGTTGTTTAAGGGTGCTTGGAGGTCACTTTGGACCTCAGCATAGGAGATGCTTGGTATCTTCATTTTATTTTCAGAACAGTAATTGACAACTTGTCAGTCTATGTGCTGTTGAGCACTGGAAGAAATTACTTTTAATTTCCATTTAGACTGCTTCTTCATTACTATAGGGGTAATAAGAAAAAATCTCCATACTTACTGAAAACAGGTTTTTGTTTTGTTTTGAAGGGGCATTATTGACATATGAACACTGGTATGTGGCAGTATCATCCTGCAATCCCCTGTATTTAGTAATCTTGACCATTATTTTACTTTTCTCAGCTTTTTCCTAAAATCTTTGTAAGTATACCAACTGCCAGAGTTCATTTACCCAGTTCTTAACTCTGTTTTGTTTTTGCATAAGCACTATAAATTTAAGCATTCCATATGAATTTCCATATAAATAAATCCATAACAAATGCTTTTATCGCAGTTAGCTAGAAATGACAACTTCAGTTATTTTGTAATCTTTAGGACATTGGGATGGTATATAGGCTTAGGGGAGAGAAATTAAACTATCTTTTTATATTCGATATGTCTTACTTTAGATTATGATTAATAAGGCATTATTGCAAGAGTCATTGGAAACTATTCCTTATTAGCAAGAGGAACATCTGTGAAAGACCCATTAGAGTACTTGTTGGTTGTAGTTTCTTCTGCTGTGGTAAGATCGATGCCAGAAATTCTTTCAAAACTGACAAAAACCTCTTAATTTTTTTTCTTCCAATTCCCAAATTTCCTCAAGTGCATTTTTCATTTTTCTCTTTCAGAATATTTTTGATATGGGGCTTAAATTTAAATAAACCCTTTTCAGATATATGATTCTATGAAAATGTATTTCATATATATTTCTTTTTCTCAGATTGAACTATTTTGTGATACAAAAGCTCCTTAAATAGAGGAGTTCAATGAACTGCAAATTCTTCTTTATAAGAAAATAGACTAAGTAGTCAGGTATCTGGCAATTGTTCAAGTGTGTAACTCAAGTTCCAAGTCATTTACCAGCTGGAGAACCGAAGCTATTGTCTTAATATTACAGCCCTTCAATTTTCATCCATGAATGTAAACTGCACAAAGGAATGAACCATGTTTCAGTGAACAAGAAAATTTAAACTTTTCCTATGAAACCAATTTCTGATCACTGCTGGTTTATGTAGCAGAAACCTCATTTGATTGCATATGTATATGTATAAGCACATGCATATGTAGCTGGGTTTTTTTAAAATCTTTATTTGGACTCATCCAGCTCTATGAATATAAAGTCCTAAATATCTTCAAAAATACCCTGGTCTGTTATTAAGTGGTAGCATGTTTGCATAACACAGCAGTTAGAGCATAGAGTGCAGTTATTTTTTCCTGAACTGTTAATTATTTTTTAATGTTTATATATTATATAAGAGGTGGGAACTCTTAATTGCAACTGCTGCTAAAAATACGGACACAAGGTAATTTACATAATGAATGGTAGAGATATTGGTATGGCGCGTGGTGGTGTTGCAGCTTCGAGCAGCAGTCAACAAAACACAGATCCCTAAGTGCATTATTCTTTATAAACATCGGGAGTGCCTCTAAAAAAAAATAATGTTCCTGTTAAACGGTGCAAATATAGATTACTACTGACTGTAAGCACGATGTAATGCACAATGTTTTTTAATTTTTTTTCTCTCTTTTTTAAATGTATTAATACCGTTTTAATTAATAAACCCTTTCTGGTTGAACCAGCCTCTTCTGTCACCGTTCGGCGACACCAGCCCCCCTCTCCCAGAGAAGGACGAGGCCGCGGGCGGTAGCGGGGGGTGTGCTCGGGCCGGGCTC
>NW_008235744.1:0-39118 GCF_000691975.1 Corvus brachyrhynchos | reverse complement strand
CATCGCGGCCGCCGCGCTCCTCCTGGTGCTGCTGCGCTGCGGCTCCCCCGCCTCGCTGGCGCGGCGCGACCTCGCGGCGGAGCGCAATGACAGACCCATCATCGGTAAGGGGCCGCGGGGCCTCGCACCCTGCCTTGGCCGGGCGGGGGGACGGAAGCGTCTCCCGGAGCGTAGGTTTGCCTAGAGCTGTTGAAAGCAGCGTTACGCTCTACGTCCTTTCGCTAAAAATCAGTCTGGTTTGAGAGAAGTCACAGTGCTGAGCAGTCATAGCAGGGAAGCCGGCTCTTAGTCAGGTAATGTGTGTTTATGTGGTACCTTGTGACGGAGCACCGTAATTGATGCCCCGTTGTCTCGGTGCCTGCGGTTCCTCTAGGCAGTAGATGTATCGCTGCAAGCTGGTATATGGGAAATGGGGGATTAATCAATTAATTAATTAATGAGAGCACAAGTCTTAGAAGGAGCAGCTGAGGAGCCTGGGGTGGTTTGGGCTGGAGAATGGAAGGCTCGGGGGTGACCTTACTGTTCTTTACAATTGCTTGAAAGGAGGTTGTAGCCAGGTTGGGGTCGCTCTCTTCTTGGCAGCTAGCAATAGGACAAGAGGACAGAGTCTTAAGCTACCTAGGAGAGGTTTAGGTTAGACATAGGAAGAACTTCCTTATTGGAAGGGTGATTACATACTGTAATGGACTGCCCAGGGGAAGTGGTGGAGTCACTGTCCTTGGAGGTGTTTAAGGAAAGACTGGACGTGGCACTTGTTTCATGGTCTAGTTGACCTGTGTTCAGTCATAGGTTGGATTCGATGATCTCAGAGGTCTTTTCCAAACTAATTGATTAAGTGATTTTGTGATTTTTCTTTCAGTGTGTAGCATTTGCCATTTGTATAGTGCTAATTTTCTTCCTTGGGCCCTTCAGGGATATTGTCACAGGAATGTCACTTTGATGAGTACCAGAGGTATGGAAGATCTTATATTGCAGCTTCATATGTGAAGTTTGTGGAATCTGCCGGTGCTCGAGCTGTCCCAATAAGGTACATTTTTTATATCCTTAAGAATGGATAATAATTGCATTATGTAAGGTTTGTGCCATTTTAGAGGCACAGAAAGCAGTTGTACTGCTTTTATGAGTCTTTATTGTTCCTCAAAAACCATTTGAAAATGCCACAATTTTCAGAGAGTTTCAGAAATCAGAATAAAAGCAGAGTGGAACATGTACTTTTTAATGCTTCTTCTTATGTTAAAAAATAGTCTTTCTTTGAAAAGTACTAATTTCTTTTACCAGTAAAATTGCCTTCTATAGTTTGCATGCATGGTTTTTGAAGTTAGCTATATTCTGTCTACTGTGTAGTGCCCCACAAACACGCATAGATACCTAGATACATAGATAGCTATATCTTTTTTTTCACATTTTGTAGCCCTGGAATTCAAGGAATCAAGGAAGGCTGTCAGTACTCCTTTCAGAAACCAAAGTCCAGTTCTGTTCAAACTATTGGTCACTAATTCCTTGTATTTTGGTTGTTTGGTAAAAAGTAGCAAAGTAACAGCTGACAGTACTTCGTGCCAATGCTTAGCTATAAAATTTTAAGAGCACTGAAACCAGATGATAAAATTATAAATTTCAGTACTTAAAAACAATACTAATACAGCTGCAGAAAAATAAAATAGGATGTATCTACACAGTCCAATAAGAGCACTACTTAAGTGCCCGAATTAGAAGCCAGCATTCCTCACGTAGCTGCTGGAGCTTTCAGAATGTTTGTTGACCAGAAGCTTCACCAATGAATGGATGCTTCTAATTCTGGCAGTTAAGTTACTTGCAGCAAAGCTGAACACTTTCACTGACACCCAGCATATCAGTTCTGCAGAAGTGCAGCCATCTGTGCTGGTTTTGGCTGGGGTAGAGTTAATTTTCTTCACAGTAATTGGTGTGGGGGTGTGTTTTGGATTTGTGCTGAACACAGGGTTGATAATATAGAGATGTTTTTGTTATTGCTGAGCAGGGCTTACAACAGAGCCAAGACCTTTTCTGCTTTTCGTGCTGCCACACTGGCAAGGAGGCTGGGGGTGCATGGGTGTGACCCACTGTTGGCAGCTCTGCCCTTCTTGGAGTCAGTTGGAAACCGGAGTTTCCGGTCTGCAGGAAATAATAACCATGCCATTCATGTAAATGGTAAATTTTTCAAGTGTCTGCAGAAGGGTCTCAGAGTACCTCATCAGGAGCTGTACCTGACAGGGCCCTGTTTTCAATCTTGTGGATTGAGCTATTTCAAGTGAAATGTTTCATTTGATTTGTGTCTATTTTACTCTATTTAAAGCAAGCCTTCTGCATATTTTCTGTGACAGACATTTCCGTTCAGTAGAGATTATATTTTTATGGTTAAATACATGTATTTTGTATGTATTCTGTAATTATTTTTTGGTGTTTCAGATTAAATCTTACAGATGAAGAATATGATAAAATATTCCACTCTATTAATGGGTAAGTTTTGATCACTTTCAGCTTTCTGTTGAAAGACATGATAGTTCTGGTTTTGAGCTCTGCTGTGTTCCCATGGACATTGTCTTCCTGCTCTTTTGAGACGTTGCGCTGGGCACTGCAGACATGAAAATATGTTCTAAAACACAGAATGCATTGTTTCATCCACTACTGGTGTTCTGCGTTTCCTTCCTTGAGGAACACGTCAGATAATCTGCAACAGTGCCAAGGCTCATCTTGGCATTCCCTTGTGCTTGTCTGCAGGCAGGGAGAAGTGGCATTATAGTTAAGAGCAATTTTGCAAGTGAAATACTCTACTTCTTCTTTGTTAATTTTTCTGTTTTCCTCATTTGAGCTGTCACGTTCATTTTGATGTTTAATAGCACTTGCTTGGTATTTCACCCCTGTTTCTACCCTTTCTTCCCTCTTTCAGTCCTTTCCATATCTCCTCTATTATAAAAGTTTCTGATTTCCAGTGTCTTCTACTCTTTTCTCCATGTGTGCTCTCTCTCTTGCTACTTGAATGGTCTGTCTTGCCTGTTGTGATCTGTGGCTTAGGTCTTTGTTAGACAAACTTCCTGGCTTTTCAGGGGATCTGTAGCAACTGCCATCCCCATGTTCTTCCTACATTTCAAATGTGGGATGTGATCTTGCCTAACAGTTTTTATTGTGGACTAAGAAAAGTCAAAACTTTTTGTGGTTTTTTTGCAGTGTGCTAGAAGTGCACTTTAGAAGAGTAAAATCAGCTGATGCTACACTTCACAGCTGATTTTGTGTGAGGCCAGAGCATGTGATTGGTCTACTTGTAGTCATGAGATGAGCATCTTAAACCATTAATACATTTGTTAAGCTTATGCATATACTAGAATGTTAATCTGCATGTGTAGACCTTGAATATTTAGACCTTTGGCTGTCTGGGGAGTGCAGTGTACTCCTATGTACATCAAGATGCCCTTGGACACTAAGACGTGGGTCTTTGCAGTCTTGCGCTATAAGTGAATATAAGACAGTGATGCTTTCTCTGCTGTGTGCTGTTGGAGACAAAATGAATCATTTCATTCCTTTCTCATGGCTACCAGCTTCTCTTTGGTTGCCAGAAGGGCTTCCACCAATGGGGTCTCTCATTGTTTCTACCTCACCACCTACGTCAATCCAGAAGAGTGTTTGGAAAGTAGATCCATTTCCTTTGTCCTTCTGTCCTTGCAGTCAGAAGTCAGTTGAGTTTGTGTTATGTAGGTGAGTAAGGATGGTCTGATTTTCCTCTTGTGGCCCTCTACCATCATCTGTTGGCTTCCACAATAAAATTGTGTTTAAATAACAAAGTGTTTAAATAACAAAAAAGATCTCTGGAGGGCATGACTTTTATTCTGTGGAAATTCAGAATAAGAAAGAGATACATTGATCTTTCATATTGTTCTTCGAAGCTGGAAATTACTTACTATTAAATGCTGCCGCCTTAAAATAATGGAATTTGCTATAGTAAAGACATAATTTTATGAATGTACTCCTGAGGTAGCCATTGAAATGTCCAATAGAAATGATCTAACCAGCTCTAACCAGTTAGAGATACTGGAATACACCTAGTTGCATTTCAATCTGCTTATGACAATGTCAAGCCATTATCATTGCTACTTAATGGGTTGTTTCCTTTTTGCTTTAGCAAAAATGACAATCATTTTTCCTAATTAGTATCATCCAGGTTTTGGTTTGAACAGGTGAAGTGAATTTTCTACCACTTCCAGGTAAAGATCACCTTATTTGTCTAATTAGATCTCTGAAGAAATCAATCTGGCCTATTTTGAAAATACCTTTAGCTGTATTAATTTTCAATGTTGATACTGGGAAGTAAAGTTTTTTGTATTTTTGTGAATACTACTTTTCCACTAAATACTTGATGGCTTTTAGATGATCCTGTACATTATTCACTTAAAAAAAAAACCTGGTCACAGGGGTTTAAATACACATTTTCTCTGCAAACGCTTGGGATCATGTGGGATGTTAGTTGTTTCTAACTGCTTTTTAGTATCTCACTGATACAGATTGCCATTTCTAGAGCACAGAAATATAGAGGAAATCCTACACCTATTTCGGTAACAAATCAACACCTAATGGATGTGACTTGAGTAAATCTAATTGAGGTTCTGCAGCAGTGGGTTGGGGAATGCTCACACATCCAGTTCTGTTGGTTCTGCAGGCACTGTTCCAGTTACAGCCAGAAGAGGCTTCCTTTATTTCATGTTACTCTTTCTGATAGTACTTGATTATTTTACATGTCATCATGTGTCCATGTAAGTTCTCTGCTAGACTGTACTGAATCTTTCTCTTCTGTGGTGTTTGTTTGGGTTTGTGGAGCCACACAGGGAATTGCCATTCCTGATTGTATTTTGGGGGGGGAAAAAGCTTTTGCACTATTTCTGTGAAATTGTCCCCGAGATTGCTTTGTCTTCCTTAGCTCTCTGGGATCCTGTGTGACCAAAGGTAACGGTCAAATGTACTTTTCCTCCTTTTTTGATAGGAACTTTTTGATCTGTGTTGTCTCCAATAAGAAGGTCGCTGTGTTAGGGCCACAATTCTACTTTCCTGAAACTGAGCAGGATGAATTGAGATTTGGGCTGGAATTTTAAAGTGATAGTGAGAGCCAGCTGAGGGGCAGGATAGGAACTCAGAGAGTCGTGGCTTGCAACCATTTTGTATACCAGCTGAAGTCTGTGTGTTTTAGTGTTTTATGTATTTTCTGTTCACTTTCTTCTTCCATATGTTTTGTGAGGCTTGATCTATACTTTGTGATAGAGTAACCATTCTTCAGTAGAAGAACACTAAGATTAAATTAAAGACTGAAACACCTAAACTAAACTGTCTGCATGTGCTCTAGCTGTCCAAAGTCACATAATTAATGGAATGCTAGTCAGTACAGCCAGTGGAGCCGACAGGGCTGTCCCACCTACCCGCCACTCAGGTGGCTGGTCCTGAAAACCTATTTGAATCTCCAGTGTCTTTCCTGACTAGATCTGTGTTGTCCATAATGGGATGCCTGTCTGTAGATTTCTAAAACCTAGACCTGAATCATACCCTTAAAACTGCTATCAGACATTTCTCTGTGTACGTTGTCCAAGTTTTGAGTTGATCACTGTTGCTAATCATATTCTTGGATGTTGCCTTTCAGGGTACTTTTTCCAGGAGGTGGTGTGGATCTTAGGACTTCAGAGTATTCAAGGGTTGCTAAGATATTTTACCACAAGGCCTTGGAGGTAATTACTAAGGAGCAGTTGGTTCTTGTTATTATCACTGTTCAGAGATCAAAATCACCAGGTTCATATTTTTCATAGTTTTGCACTGTCATTCAGTATGTTAACTCTAGGCCTGAAAATAGGTAGCTTATTTCTTGCTTCTGCATAAAGCTTCTGCATTAATAGCTTAAGATTCAGGCTTGTGACACCTACTCCTGTTATATGTTGTGTTATGGTCTTAAACTCCAAAGTTCTTCAGGTGAGAACAGTATTGTTTATTTGCTGTACCTGAGACTTTATAGGTCTATGTGAACTTGCCAGTGAGGAATTGCTCTTCCACCTTTGCTGCTGACTTTCCAACAGCAGGCAAGGAAAGTGCAGGCATTGGCATTCACAGGACCAGTCAGCTGCTGCAATTCAGTAATAGAGCTCCCTTTACTCTTCAGTCCCTGTGGCACCAATGTTTCTATGCTTTTGTCTGTCTTTATTTTCAGTGTGTCTTGCAAAGAGCGTCTCACTTTTATGTGGGACAATTTCATTTGTCTCTTTGGAACTGCTCACTGTGTTAACTGCAGCCTCTGTCTTGGTATCCAGTACTAGGGCGAGGGTTTCTTGTGGTTTCTTGTACGATTATGAAATTATGTTGACGTTTCACAATGATTAACTGAATTGCCTATGTCACTTTATGATCAGAGAGACAGGTTTATTAGCTGATATGTGTACAGCCAGTGAGTGAAGGACAGAAAATAATATTCAGTTCATCAAGGCAGGGCTTTTCCTTGCTGTTTGTGATAATTTTGTGTTTTGAGTTTCATCTTTCAAATCTTAATAGTGCTATAAAATATTGCTAGCTTTACTTATGTAACGTAAGCTACAATAGTCAAGAGTATCTTTACAAGTACAGAATGACTGAATTTTATCTTTTTCTAACCCATATGAAGGGTCCTTCTCATTTGCAAATGTTCACAATGAGAAATTACTTTGATCTGTCTCTGCTTTATTTTGAATAGAGGGTGTGAGATGCTAATCCCCATTCAAGTCAGTAGAATTTTACTAGCTAGGCAAAAATCTAAATTAAATACTGTTTTCTGGCTCTTAAATTAGTTTTTAAAATGTGATGTCTTGAGTGTTGTTTAATACATGCTTAGCCTCCAGGCTCTAGTTTATTTTAAAAAAGGGGGAAGGGGCACAAAATCTTAGTTTCAATTGCAATTGGTTTTAAACTGTAGTTTATTTTTTGCCTTCAGTAGTTTTAGTCCTCACTTGCAACTCCACTGTGTGTCTTTCATGTAAGTCCCGTGCCTCGTTGTACATGACGGGTGGTCATGAAGACTCTGCAGCCCTATCAGCCTTCTTTCTTTACATCTTCCTTGCTTTGCTCTGAGGAGAAGTAGTTCTGTGGGCTTTTATTACCATACTGTCAGTAATGCAGTAGGGGAACATTTTTATTCTGAGCCTGTCATGTCAGCTTTCTCAAAAATGGCTTTGAGCAGCAGCTCTTCAGGGGTGGTGTGTGTGTGTGTTGTGGTCTGCATAACTTAAAAATGTTTAGAAACAAGTTAGGAAAAAACCAGTCAGGTTCCACAAAAACAGGAGTTCTGAAACATCCCAGTCTCCTACATGTGCTTATGATCAGGTACAAACCACTTAAAAATGCAGATTTCCAATGCCTGTATACACCATGCTTAATTAGGTCACAAGAAGCTAGTTAGGTTCTTGGTTTTTTGCTTTCTTTTTCTCCTTTTTGCTTTTTTTTTTATATTGTTTTCACACTGACCTGCCAGTTTTTATTCTTTTGAAAATGACTGCCACTTTTTAATGTTGCTTAAATGCACATTTTGTCTTTTTGGAACACAGGTCCAAACCTGCTAGTTAAACAATCATTTAAGTATGTCACGCAAGACCGTAGCTGTGCTAGTAGTAGGATTCATGTTTTCTTAATACAGTTCTGTGGGCACAGACATTGCAAAAGTCCCTTGCTATGTGATCAGTGTGCTTCATAGAAAAGTATGAATTATAATAGGTAGGCTTTCCCTCAAAATGGTGACAGACTCTTCTGTGTCCCTTCTAATGATTGCTTTTTTTTATTGAAATGTTGCCATTTTGTGGTTTCTGTTTAGGCTGCTCTCAACATTACTTGTAGAACAGTCAAATCAGTATCCACATTAGGCTCAGTTTGCTGCTTCAACACAAACATATATCGTTTAGTCTTCATATTCTAGGAGAAACTCTAAGGGAGTCTGTGCTTATTTCAACTGCAATTGAACTGTTAAAATTTCTGTGGTAGCAATTCACACTACTGTAGTAGTTATACTTCTCACCTAGAGAAGAGAAAGTGAAAAGAGTAGGAAGCTCTTGTCAGTCTCTTTTCTGTAAATTTTTATTACTGTTCCCTTATGTTGTTGCTTTTATTTTGTAGGCTAATGATAAAGGAGATTATTTCCCAATATGGGGAACATGTCTTGGACACGAAGAGCTTACATATCTCACAAGTGGTGAAGTTTTACTTGTTCATACCAAGACAAATGGTTTTTCACTCCCTCTGAACTTTACCTCAGGTGAAAAATTTATTACATCTCGTGTCTGAGTCTTGCTAAGAGGTGTTGGGTTTTGTTAAGGATAAATATTGTGGGGTGGATGTTTGGGAGGTTTCTGATTATTATCTTCTGCTAAATTCTTTGTAATTAAATTGCCTTGACTGTTTTTGTAAAGTCAGTGCAACTGTCACTTCTAAAGCAGAGAAGTGAGCACAAGCCATTTGAAACAAAGAGCAGTCAGCAAAAACCACAGTTGTGGCTCTTTGACTCATTTGAAAATTCAGACCTACAGAGTAATGTCTGCTTAGGGTCCTTTTCTGTGACCCAGTTGAACAAAATTCACAGGTTCAAAACCTTTCAAACTTGGAGAGCAGGTGATCTTAAATTTTTCAAATCACATTTTCCTAATGATGAATAGTACCATTACTGTCCCATTTGAACAGTATTGAAATCAGAGAGATCCCTTAAGGTAGAGCTGTGGCACTCAGCAGCACTGGTAAAATGGGGCCTCTGTTGATATTTTTACCCTTTGTGAATAATCCATCTGCAGACTGTGGAGCATTCACAAATTCTGTCACTTGTGCTCATTGTGAGTGGAAGGGCCACTGAAATGAATGTCAAAGAATGATGCTTATTTTAGTGAGAACTTAGGTAGCAAAGCTGCATCCTCTCTGGAAAATACTGGTACTCAGTGGTAACAGCATATTGGAAATCTGTTGTAGTTAATTCACTGATATTTCTTGCAGGATATTCTAAAGTAATAAAGATTTACTGCCAAAAAAGTTTACTTTAGCGCAGCATTTTATTAATTGTCTTCTGTCAGTTTAAATCCATCTGAGACCGGCTTGGGTAATGGAAAATACAATTTTTTTTCTTTCTAATAGCTGCAAAAGACAGTAAAATGTTCAGGAATTTCCCTGATGATGTATTACATGCGCTTGCTACTGAGCCATTGACATCAAACTTTCATGTGTGGAGCCTCTCCTTGGAGGTATTTGATCTTTTTTTTTTTTCTGCATACAAACTTTTTTTTTTAGTTAAAACTAGAAATAAATAAGCAAATAACACCTTTTCCCTCTTCCTCCTCTCTTATCACAGAATTTCACAAATAATGAAGAGCTTCGTACTTTCTATAGAGTTCTGACTACTAACACTGATGATGAAGTGGAATTTATATCTACCATGGAAGGTAAGGAAGTTAATTTCCTTTGGAAACTGTGACTGTTACAAGGTAGTTTTTTAGAGGTGTTGTGGCACCGATGTGAATTTGTATTGCAAGTTGTTAGAATAGCAGGGTAAGCATCAGCCCTGTCAGTGCTCTGGCTGTGAGGAGCATTTCTGTTTGCGGGGGTATTTTATCTTTTGAGTACTGTGAGCCTCATTACTCCTCCCACCTGCTGTTTCCCTTCTAGATAAGCTGTTACACTTTAGCACTGGCATATTTGAGTGCTGTGGTGTGAACTGCACAGCACTTCTGCTGCGGTAGTTGAATCCCTGTGCAGTGCAGTGTGCCTCTGTCAAACCTTGCTTCCCAGCTGTCTGCTTAGGCTGGTGCTTTCTGTGTTTGCTGTATGGGAAGAACAATCCAGGCTGCTGAGGGAACAGCAATATCCCTCATTACCTTAGTGGCAATGCTGGTAATTGCCCTCCTCCAAAAGCCTTTTGCGTGACTTGTTTTGTCTGTTTCAAACTGGGCTTGCTCAGCTCAGGAAACAAGTTAGCTCTCCAGGGAGTGTTTTATCTTGATCAGTGCACCACTAGCAGCCCTACTGTAAGGCCCAGCTGTCACCAATGGGATTCTTCTGTGTGGCATCCTGGCTGTCCTCCAAAAGAGAAGAATAGCACTTTGATCAGCAAACCTGATTGGGCTAATGACAGGCATCACCCGTGCCTGCAAGCGGTTTATCACAGAGCAGTCATCAGCTGCTGTGCCGATGTTCCCTGGAAGAGAGCTAAGGACTGACTCCCCCAAAATGTATCAGGCCTAGCTGGAGCAGATGGGAGCTGCCCCTGGATCGATGGGTCCTTCAGGGTGATACTAAGACTTGGATCTCTCCCATGGAACTGGCATCCTGTATGGCTGTGAATGCTGAGTGATGCTGGCAGCAGATAGGAAGCTTTGAGACTGATGCACTTGAAACGTTATTTTTTAGTGTGTATATACATTAATTCTGAAATGAATAATCAAGAAAATGATGTACTGATATTTTCTTGCATGTAATGTGACCCTTCTTTTACAATATCCATTTATTTTCCTTCAGTTCCACTCTGACTTTAACAGTGTTTCAACTCACTGTTCACGCTTTTGTGAAACTGTTGATAAGTGAGGTATATTTGTAGCAGTAAGATTAAGCACATAATTCTTAAGGCATACAACTTTACACGCCTTGTGTTTTGTTGTAGCATACAAATATCCAATTTATGGCATGCAGTGGCATCCAGAGAAAAATCCTTTTGAGTGGAAGGATTCTCCAGGCATTCCACATTCACCATCTGCTGTAAGAGCAGCATATTATATGGCTGATTTCTTCGTTAATGAAGGTAAAAAGTTTGTTATCTATAAATGTTGGGGGTTTGAGTGAAGCATTACTTGAAAAACTTTGAAAACGTTTTCAGCTGTCAAAGTTCAGTACCTCATAGTGCTTTCTGAGAAGCTTTACAGGCTTATAAAACACCAAAGGATACTAGAAATAGATGGCTTAGTGAAAGTAACATCAAAAGGCGAAGCATTCCACAAACTGTTTTCACTAGGCTGGCTCTAAAGCATTGTTCTGTGACTTTCTACCATTTCAAAATATCCCTGTAACATTTTGGCCTCTCTTGCACAAAGCCAATAAAAGAAAAAAAGTACTCCATTCATAATTGCAGGGGCTTCTTCAGTTCCAAACTGGCTTCCAGTCATTCCATGTGTTCCCAATTTTGCTTGCAAAATGCATGCACCGGGGGTTATAAATATGGCTTGGGCAGTATGGATGTGTCAGAGGGGTGCAATACCATGCCCTACAGTTGCATACTATAGACAGCACAAGAAGTTTTTGAATTTTACAGAGCTGCTAATTTTGGTTTTTTGTTTATATCCTAGGAATCTGGAAGTAACTAATGGATAACATTTTGATAGTTTATGACACTACTGGTCTATTTGCTATAAATAAGCAGGACATGAATAGAGGAGTATTTGAAGGAATCAGACTTTATTCCTTTATTTATCCCTACCAAACCCTTCTGCTGGACTATTTTATGAAATTGTCTTGCTTCCTTGATGGGGCCTATGAAGAACATAATGATTAAGCTGGTTGAGGTTGGTCTCTAGACTTGATCTCTAATCAAAAGAGTCAACTTAATGAAGAAAGTAGACAGTGATGTAAAGAAGTGCAGTTTGTGCTGGTCAGTGAGAGTGTAGAAGTAAAAGTTGCATTTCATACAAATTCAAGGTGCTTTTTCGCATGAAGTAGTCCTACTCCTCTTTGTGAAAATGTAGCAAAACCTTTTTGATAGAGAACTTACAGCCACGCAGAACTGGGCCTCTGAGCAGCCTAGTCCAGTGGAATGTGTCCCTGTGATCTATTAAATGGTGGACTATGACAAAAATTAAGGCGAAAATAGGAGAAAATACAGTATGAGTCTGGTTTTAATTTTGTAGTCTAATACTAGAACGCAGTGTGTTTTCTGGCTTTGTTTGCTGCTTTCTCTAGTATCTGTCTGCAGACTGTATTCCCAACAGAAGTAAGCTTGCTCAGGCCATTATCCAAGTTAGGTGGGACAAAGCAAGTGCCAAGTCTGCATGTGAATGCTGTTGAGACATATTGCATGTGAGTTCTGTGTGTGTGTACACATACAAGGAGCTTGTGCAGAGTGCCACGCAGATGTGTCACTAGCTTTGGGATCTACAGACCTACAATTCCGGTAGAGCAAACTTTTTTCAGCCTGCGGTGTCTACCCCGATCTCATCTACAAAATCCTAAATTATTCTTCACTGCCTCCCCAGTCTTTAGGGGAGTTGCTGAACAATAAGCTGCTCCTACTGAGTACTTCATATCATAACTTTGCAATGAGTAATTCACATTTTTAGCTAATGTAAGGCAGAATATCTTCCCTAACTTTGAGAATAAACCACAAGATGAAAAATATAGTCATGTAAAAATATACTCATGTGTGATCACTTAGTAATTAAGCCATTCCACTGAAATACCATTTTTGTATCCATCCATCCATCATTAATTTTAACTTGTGTAGAGTTACCAACATGATAAACCAGAGGAGGATTCAATTTTATTGTCCTCACCAGCACAGTCCATGCAGCTTTCAGTAGGCTGATACTCTGATGCATTTCTTTCAGAGTTAAAAGTACTGGTATTTCTGGTAGATACTGCCAGTATCTCATGGATAACTACTTCATACAGTCTTGGCTTTAAATTCTCCCTCTCCAGTAATAATATATGCTGTAACCAGCTTTCTGAAGATGCATCTTCCCAGTTCTTCACATACAAGCTACTGTAATTCCATTTTGTTGTGCTACACAAAATAACTTACTTTACCAAGATAAATACTGTCGAGGAGGATGACATTAAAATTATCTGTACTTTTACAATATTTTACAGCCCGGAAGAGCCTGCACCATTTCTCCAGTGAAGATGAGGAAGCAAAAGAATTGATCTATAATTATAATCCAGTTTATACAGGAACATTTTCTGCATTTCAGCAAACCTATTTTTTTGATTGAGTATCTTGTCAAAGGTGCAGTGTTGTTATTTATAAATGGAATTATTTGCCAGCATTGTATAATTAAGCTGATACAGTGACAGAAAGCTGGAACAGTTTTCCTTTACAATGATTTATTCTGTGTATCTTCTGCACCATTGAAACATTAATATATAAATTTATGTTCAATAACATAATAATCATCTTGGATCACACTTGAAGGCAAGCTACAGAAAAATGTATTTTTCTTCCAGGACAGATGACTTGATTATGCTTGTAAACTTTGAAGTAATCACCTTTGGTACAAGGAAAAGTTTTCATATATTTTTAAAATATGAGACGTGATCTTTGTAAAATGCTGTGGACTATGATAGCATTAGACACTTAGATACATTGTGTAGTAAAATCCTGTCCTTTTCAAACAATTTAGCAAATGAGACTCTTGGGTTTGTCATAGATAATGTGTATGCAGCCAACTTCTTGACAGGGATTCCTTTGTCATTTCAAAAATTGACCAAAATAGTAAGGCATGATAGCAAAAAGACATTTTTGCCTAAGAAGCATGTTAAATCCCATTTGTGAAACTGTTTCTCTTGTACATTCAGCATTATTTGGAATCCTTATACCTTGTGAGGCCTTCATAAATATGAGGATGCAGTGTACAGTCAGTATCGCAAATATCACATAAAATAAGTTTGAAGGGCATAGTTCAGTGCTGATTCCACTTTCAGTTCTTTTCAATTCAGTTTTATATATCCTCCAAGAATTTGTTTGGGAGTAACTAGAGGAGCAGCCAGGTATGAGATGCGGACACTCATTCCTTTGTATTTAAAGGAATGTAAACCTAATTTTTTCTCTAAAGTGTCTGACTTTTCCTGTAGCTGGATACAGTTTTCACTTGAAGCCAAGAGGTAGTTTCCCATTAACTTAGTAAACAAGGTAGTTTCTTCCTGTCTTGTTTGAAAGTTCAGTGCAGCTAGAATTTAAACAGCAGATGAATGTATATGAGAAACCTGTTGAAGGTGACATAATGTGATAATAGCAGTTGCATGCAATACAGTGATACCATTTTTTTCTCTGCTTTGCTTCAGACATGGTGAAAGTTTTGTTCAGTGGTTTTGTGTGTTGTCCAAAAAGAAACTAAGATTAGACAATCAGATATAATTCTCCTCTCTAGCATAGCTTCCAAACTCTTGTTGACATTAATAAGGATTTGGAGTTTATGAAGAATTCAGGTTTATAAACTTCAGCTCTGTTTTGTAGAACCTCATACTCTCAGGTACCATATCTGAATAAGTCTGGTAAGTTTCTCAGGTTTTTCAAGTAAAACACTCTCTTGTTCTTTATCATGAAGCAACTGCATAAGAGAATGTGAAATGCATCACTTAGAAAAAACTATGAGGAAACATTAACTGTGACTAGCAGAAAAACACTTCCAGGTAATTGCAAGCTTAAACATGTGGTATTTTTACATTTGTCATATCAGCCAACTTAGTAAATGGTTCTTTTTAATATAGGTAACTTTATTAAACTGACTCCTGAATAAAACCAAGTGTAAAAAGAGGGTGTTGCATGTAAATACAGCAGCTATGATACTCAGAAACCAAGTCTAGTCTTCTACTTGTTGTTCAGGCTACGTTCTTTGGAATAGCTCTAAGAATTTGCTTAAGTAAGGTGGGCAAGTTTTAGCCTTAAACCAGAGATCAATCTTGCAAGTGAAATGTCTGCAATGCAATTATAATTACTAATATAGTAATTAGTTCCTAAATGTGTAACTATAAAGAGTATTGTGTGTAATATGATGAGAGAAGTTTATATATTATGAATTTGTATGCATCTTTCCTTTATATCCTTTATGTTGTAAAGCCTTACTTGATGATATGCATGATTTTTCTATGATACATGAAATAAACTTTCATTCAAGCAGATTTGTATTTTTGTCACCTTTTAGATACCAAGGATGAAGCACCGACAACAGTCTTTGTTTTCTTGTTTCCATCTGTGATAGTCATAAATGAGGAAGGCACTGTACAGGTTACAATGTGTGTTTGCTTTGGTCATGCCAGCAAGTCAGGGTTAGGATGAGTGAGATCCATGATCTGGCACGGATGTGCCCAGAGCACAGGTACCCATGCCCAGGGCCTGAGCTTAAATGCACTTAAATGTGGCTGCGGAGACAAGGGGCAGGAGCTTTCAAGAAGGTTGCCCACAGCTCCTTCTCACAGAGCAGGGCTCACCCCAGGGCCAGTGTCAGAGCTCACTTGTGCGCGGGCAGCCAAACCCCCATGAAAGTGGGAAGGGGCTGCAGCACTAACAGGGCTTTCCGGACTCTGAAAGCTGTAAGCAAAGAAACTTCTGTCTATTCCATATAATGCCTGGTATCTTCCACATGTTCTCCAGCCAGAAGCAAACTATAGGAACCCAAAATTGTCTAGCAATCACCTAACAGCAAGTTTAAAGTGTGTTTTAAAGAAGGCTTCCTCTCTGCTCTGTGTTGTACAATATGGTTTTTCATTGCACAGACAGAACTCCTATTACAGTTTTCAGAATTAATGCTAAAGAGAGAAGAGTCTGTGACCATACTCACAGCTTGCTGAGTCTGGTGTATGAGCCTAACCAGCTTTCTTGTTGCTGTGTGGGAAGGACATCCACTGATCAGCAAGGTAACCCTGTGTATCTTGCAGACTATATTACTAAGAAGGAAAAGTTTGAAATGGTTTCCTTGGAGTATTCTGCTCTTCCCACTAGATGGCCTCTGAGAACCAGTATTTTCTGCAATTTTGTAATCGGGTGTGGTGGTGTCCCTAAAGTTGAGTAAGATATTTACTGTACCATGGTATGTAGTTATGTGCCAGGGTATTTGGGATGTGGGGGAAGAAGAAGGGAGGAGACAATAGGGCTGGAATCTTACTGGCACAACTGGGCATATTGGCAGGACTGCAGGAGAGAGTCTATGAGCATTCAATTAATTCAGCTGGGATTAGATCTTGTTTCCAGTGAATATTTAAACCATTCAGGCATTAGCTGGAGGTGGCTGGAATTACACCTGTCTTTTCAGGTGGTTGTTCCACCCCTTTAGCTATAGAATCTGTCTTGGTTCCGTTTTCTATAAATATGAAACTAGCTCGTGCAGAACAGGATGGACAGCTTAGATGGGAAGAACCGAGAACTTGAGCTCAGAAAACCTTTGCCTGGGAGGCAGGAAAGACCAGTTTGAATTCCTTCAGGTAAAGAAGAAATTACAGGGAAGAAACATCCTGAGTAAGTGCTGTAAATACGGAGTTAAAGAGTAAGAGGAAGAGCTTAACCCACAAGGTTCATTGTGGGGAAAAGCCAATCACAAAACAACTCGCCCAAACCCCCCACCGCTTTTGGGCTGACAAGCTATACAAAATTCCCTGGCAAAGTAGTGAATCCAAAGCAGAGATTACTGTTCAAGCACTTCTATGCTGAATAGCTTGTTTTTAGGTTAATTTTTAACCCTTTGCCCTTTAGCATCAGTGCCACCTTATTCATTGCTGTGGATGCTGCTCACTCAAACAATATTGAAAGCTGGACTGTACTGGGAAGATTTCTATAGAAATTGGTGGCCTGTTAGGAGCATGATGGTTCTTTCATTGGAACAGTGAGGAAAGTATGGGGACGGTTTGGATAACTTCCCAGTTGTGTGTCATCCCCACATTGCCCTTATGAGTCAGGAGCCCTGAGAGAGAAATGGCCGTGTGTGTATTCAGGTGGCTGAAGTCTGCATGCCAGTGCTCACTCAGGAATGTTTGAGTTTGAGGTGGGAAAGTGTACACAAGATTTCAGTCACTTTTATCACAGTAAATAACATTTTATCTGGGGTTGTGAGGGGTTTTTTGTTTTTTTTTTTTCTTCTGAGGAGTTCCCATTTATGTATCTGGTGATGGTGTTACCAGAAAAGCTATGGGAATTGGCTAGGGTCCAAGTCCCATTAAGGTTTCTAAATGCCTTTTCAAATTATTATGCTTTGAGTACTTACAGGGAAGACAGATTGACAGATACTGTGATTGATTACCTTCCTTTATTAGCCTTGTGTCTTTCCCCAGGGCAGGCCTCTTCTCTAATCCACTGCTCATTTATAGGGCAAATAGTGCCCAGGGCCACCTGTTGATAAGGATACTGTTCCAGCTTTCATCACTTCCTCATTGTGTTTAAATCTGTTTCATAATGTAAGCAGTATGTTTTAAGAGCCAGCCTTCTCTGTCAGTTCTTGTATAACCAAAAAATTTTCCAAAACCCTTTCTTGCAACAAAAGTCTAGACCATTTAAAAATAGCTGTCACTATTTGGAGGAGCACTCGAACAAAGCATTTGCTCCAGACTTAAGAAAAAAACCCTCAGATTCTCTGATTTTCAGAAATCTAGTGAACAAGCATCCCTTGCAATTGAGCTTTCAGTAAACTGAAAAGCAAAAAGCAGAAAACCAAAAAGGTTGAAAGGAGTAAATTCTAGCAGTTGTTGCTACTAAGCATCAAAACCATTGGGTTGAATACTGTGGGCTGGTTTTGGCTGGGGTAGAGTTAATTCTTTTCACATAGTTTGGATGGGACTGTGGTTTGGATTGGTGCTGATACAGGGTTGGTAATTCAGGGATGTTTTAGTCACTGCAGAGTAGGGCTCACACAACCTCCAGGCCTTTTTGCTTCTCATCCCACCCACCGCAACGAGGGCTGGGGGTGCACAAGGACTCAGGAGGGGACACAGCCAAGACAGGTGACCCCAACTGACCACAGCGATATTCCACGACATATGGCACCATTCTCAGCATATAGATGTGGGGGAAGAAGGAAGGAAGGAAATGACATTTGGAGTGATGGCATTTACCTTCCCAAGTGGCTGTTAGACACGATGGAGCCTGGCTTTTCCCGAGATGGCTGAACACCTGCCCACTCCTGGGAAAGGGTGAATGAGTTCTTAGGGTTGCTTTGCTAACATGTGCAGATTTTGCTTTACCTGTTGTCTTTATCTCAACCTATGAGTTTTCTTACTTTTATTCTTCTGATTCTCTCCACCACCCGTCTGTGGGAGGAGTGAGTGGCTCTGTGGATCTTTGTTGCCAGCTGGGCTTGAATCACAGCAGCTTGTGACTCTGCAGCTCCCAAGCTTCCCCTGATGATCTCTTTCACTCTGTGTATACAAGTTCAAGAGCTGATGTTATTTGTGTGTAGTTTCTTGCAATTTTCCTGAAGAATATATCAGCAAGACCAGAAAGACTAAAATAGCAATTTTCTAGCTAGAAGCACATTAGGAAATTAATTTCTCCCTGTGACTTCTTGAGGCACCAATATAAACTGCTTATAATGACCTTAATACAACTGCAGAAGTGGAAGTTGGAACTTCATATCCCTGTACTTGACCAGGACTTACTCAGCAGCTCTTGCACTAATAACTCCTAAGGACCTGCTTTTTCAAAAGACAATGGGACATATTATTGTGACTAATTACTCTATTATTATTGTATTAATTACTAATTGTTAATATATTATTAGGTTTAATTAATAATAAGGTTGTTAGTGTTATAGAGGAGACATAAGCTGAAGTGAGGAGTGTACAGACAATTTCTGAGATTTTTCCAAAGAGACCATGTCAGAATGGAAGTACTCCAAAGTTTTTGGCCAAACCCATTCTCACCCTGGATGGAGTTAGTCCTTTCCATCCTTATAGGCTTCTAAATTCATTGCTAGCATTTAAACTGTTGTACCACCCATGGAGGCCATTTGCAGGATCTAAAAGCAGATCTAACCATGTCTTGGACTTCCTGAGGAAAAGAGAGAAACCTGAGGGACCTATTATCTGCTTTGCTTTAATCTGAGGTATTTGTACTGATTATTAATGTTTGCAAGAAGCATCTCAGTCTACCACTTCAACAAAAAATACCAGTAATTCTTTTGTTTCTGGAGTTACCAACAAAACAGTTTTTTATGTTCTTTATGCCACTAAGCTGAACACAACAAAATTTTCCTCTTTCTAGGAACAGAAGCTAGTTCACTGTTCATCCCTAGGCTCTTAAACTTTGCTTAAGTTTCTCATCAAACTTAGGATGAGTTTTTTCCCATCCCTGTAGTTTTCCTGCTTTGGTTCTTGCAGACTGTGCTACCTTGTGGCTCCTTAGGGAGTTTAATTACTGTACCAGAACTTCAAGGCAGCAATTACTACTTCTTCCAGCAACAGCTGCCATAGTCTTCCCAAATTACTGTTCTGCTTCAGATGCTTGCAAGTGAGAGAACTGGCTCCATGAACACACGAGATGTTTGAGCAAGCCCAGTAGCTCCCTGGCCGGTGTGTGTCAGCTGTAGCTGAAGCTCAAGACATCCCAGCCCGTAATAACATAAATGTCTTTCATGTCCTTTTATTCTTAACTATCAAGACCCTTGCCCTCCCTTACCTGCATTTGCAAGGTTTCCCTAAGAAATCTGTTCAGAATCCGTCAGCAGTTTTCTCTTTGTTTTCTACACCTGTGGAGTCAGGCACATGAAAGGAATTAATCTGGATTAATCTCCAACTGTTTTAACAAAAAGCAAAACTTGAGGTGAGAATACACTGTAGTTTTTAAGATATGCTTAAAAATGAGTGGGGAAAAATTATGGTACAAATGAAATATGTATCTTTATACATTAATTTTATTTTAAGAGTAGTTGAATTGCATCACATCAGTGGGGCAATACCAGTCCAGACAATTAGATCTGTTCGAACAACAGGGCTTGATGGGCATCTTTTGTTTTCCCAAATTTCTCAGTTGAGCATTTTATTGCTGAGTCCAGGCTATTTTATAATATACTACCCTTTTGGCAGCCATTCCTACAACGTCTCAGCATAGATGGTGATGGTCATACTATGACTTTGGTGCTTAACCCAGTGATGTCTCCCTCTGAGGTTTGGCTGCTTGAATTGCATGGGGCAAGAATACATGTCATGTGCCAGGTGAGGTTTGACAAGTCAGGGTTTCACAAAACACACCAAATCTGCCATGTCTCCCTCATGTTTACACAAATTAGGAGAGTTTTGATTTCCCAAGAGCAGAGCAAGCCCGAGGCTCATACCCTGCACTGCCACACCAGTGAGTGTAGACACATGCACAAACCTTGCCATGAATTTGTGCTGTTCAAAAGGACTTAAAGTGACATTCAGGAAGGTTACAAGGTGCCAAATAATGTTCTTAATTTCATTCTTTATGAGAGATAAAATTAATAGCTATGTAACACAATGAAATGCCTTCTATGTAGAAATTATATCCAAGGAGGACGGTGGTGACCATGATAAACCTCCTGGGCACTCGCTGAAACGAAATGCTCATCCATGCAGTGGCATTGCTAACAAAGCCTATGTATATTTTGAATTCCCAACCTATCTGGTTTCTGGATGACAGGAAGCAGATGTCTCGTGGGATCAGTTGTCCCCAGGTTGAGGAGTGGGAGCATGTTTATACAATGCCATTTGGGTTAGGGTTTACCGTGGGAAGAAAAAAAAATCCTGTTAAAAACCAAACCAAAACCAAAACTGTCTTCAGAAGAGAGCTTGACTGTCCTGCTTAGTTCTCAGTTACAAGACAGATGACCCCATATGGTAAAAGAAGGTCTAGATTGACATTTTTCTTATGAGCTTTGCTGCAGCCTCTAAATCACTACCACACATCATTTTTATTTATTTAGCGCAGTTTATCTCCTGCTAAGCTGGCCACGACTTCAGTGCAAGTTTTTTTAACTCATGGCCATAATGTTGAAGAATATAACACAGACAGATGGATGATTAATTGTACGAGAAGCAATTAAAAAGAAAAATTATCTCATACTTTCATGAGTAGCAGGATTTTTGGTAGTTATCTTGTTCTCTGTGTCCTGTAGAACTTCCTGATAAATTATCATCTAGATACCAAGACTTCAAACCAGACAAGAAAAATTAAAGAGCTTCATTTGTGCAATTTGAAATTAGACAGTAGCACTAAAAAATAAAGGCAATTAAAAATTGGGATGTCTCAGCTGCCTGATTAAACATCTAACAAGATGCATGCCTGACACTCCTCTCCAATCTTTATTTATTTGTTTATTATTAAAAAGCTCCTCAGATGTGTATAAGCCATCTGCTGTTCTCAGATTCTCTGAGCCTTGGTATATTATGCATCTGCAGAGCATTTTGATGCCATTAACTATGGAAATCTGAGAACAAAAACTTCCAGTAGAAAAAGCTGATGCTTTCTAGACATTTCTGATTAAGGCCCAATCTTTCCTCTTTTGTCCCCAACAGCTCTATTCTGATCATTACAGCTAAGCTGCAGACTGCTTTGGTGTGGTAAATAACACTGGCCAAGTGACAGCAGCCAGGCTGCATCCTTCTCAATGTGTTTGGGACACTTATCCTGGTTATTTCCTCAGCTCACTGCGGAAGCTTCCACCTGGAGATGGGGCCCTGGTTCAGCCACAGGACTACAGAGCAGCTTGGAACCTAGATCATGGTGTGGTGAATGTCATGGTCTAACAGTGCCAGGGTGGGCAGGAGAGCATGACTGTCTGTGGGGAGTTTCAGATGGAAGAGGAAGCTCTGTCTGCTGCTGTCAGACAGCCCAGGCAGGGACTCACTCAGGTGATCATCCCAGCTGGTTCCCAGCTGGTTCCCAGCTACACAGCCCGTATCACAACTACAGTAAGCTGAACCATGCCTTAGCACTGCCCCTTCCCCTCTTGCAAGGGCAAGGAAAGCCTACAAGCCTTCCTGGGCACAAGCATGGTTCCAGTGAGGTGTGGAAGGAAGCCCAGCCTCGGTCAGCTTCATCCAGACCTGCCATGCAGCTGGCAGTGAGCTGCCATCCTCTCTCTGACTCCGTTTGCCTTCCTACCTACTATGCTTTCTGCTGAAAGCTGTTGTACGTTTCTACAGTAACGAGCTGAGATTTGCTGGGATAGCTGCTGTATCACAGCAAACATATGGAAATGAGAAGAAATACATCAGCACCATGAAAGAAACTGGCCCTTAGCTCCTGGATGGAAGCTGAAGCAAGACATGGCAATTGCAGTCCATTAACGTTGTGTTACTTCAGTCAATTCCCACTTGACTTGTATTTTTGATTTGAACACGTACCTGTGGCTTTCAGTCATCTGCCTGCCTGTCAGTGTTTGAAAAATATAAATCCCAGCCTTGTGGATGAGGATGGGGATGGAATTGTTGAAATTGTGAAATTGACCTTTGGTGTTACTAATCTCCTTCCACCAGTAAAATTCCAGGAGAATTCCTTAACTCTGTGAGCTGCTATGTAGAAGCAATGCTGTGGGCCTCTTCAAGCCCCCTGAGGGAAAAGGTGGTGGTGAGGACGTACCACTCTGATAAGTGAGATGTAATTCCACCATACCAGGCCCCATCACATCATAGAAATGTCTTTCTCTGAGGCATTGACCTGTGCTCACCTTCCCCCCTCCATCAGTCAACCCCCTTAGCTCATGGAGGAGAAATCACTGGTGCCACGCAGCAAAGATTTTGTTTCACTAAGGAAGAAGGTGAGACTGGAGCATGTTACTTCTCATTTGTGAAGTATGAAACCAATTTTCACATCAAACCCTCTATGACTTGGGCTTCTCTTTACCTACAGCTGCACCAGGACTTCCCACTCACCTTGCAGGAGTAGCCAGGACCTGGTGCAGATATGTGAAGCAGAGTGAGCTAGATACATCTGAAGAGGTGGATGAGAGTTACAGAAGCTGACAGGTATAAAGAACAGCTGTGGAGATTATCCAAACGTCTTGCTGGGTCCAGGTTTTGATTTTTAGTACTGTCACTAGGGCTGGTTTCAAAGGCAGGCAACTTCCTATGGCTGTCTGCAGGGTTGCCCAAATAAGCACATGCTGTATAGCATTATTCATGATGTGCCTTGTAACACCAGACTTTACTGTACCAACAGTCTGTATATCCATACTGAACAAATCAAGGGTTGTTTGTTTGCAGCTGGATCAAAGCTAATACTCACTACGAGCCAAACCACCCAAAAGATTATGAGATTACTAGAAATCTGGGAAACATTCCTAGTCCTCAGATTGTGAACCCAAGTGGTACCAAGCAGGTGCAATTTCTGGACGGGGGGAAATGACCATGAAGTAGCCCTACACTAAGGATCTCCCTAATTTAAATTCTGTTTTGCCATGTCAGTTTTTGCACTGTATTTTTCTTGTACACCTCTTTATTGCAGTGGGGGTTTTGGCAAAGTCTTTTTGTCTGCTTTGTAAAAACATTTAATAAATTCTTCTGGGTTTTGTTTGATTTTGCAAAAATAATAACAGCAAACCAACACAGCACTGAGTTTTGAGGAGGGCAATGGGATGTCATGAGATGTAACTGCAGGAGGCACACAGAGTGCTACTGCTCACTTTTTGACTAAGTACTGAAGTGGAAGCAAAGTCTGGGAGTCTGAGGACTGTGTCATATTTCCTTAGAGTGTTTTTAATCTGTTTTAAGTGTTTGAAAGCACTCTTAACTACAATGAAGAAAATGAAGAATAGTATCTTTCTACTTGAATCTTTCAATCTATTCCATGGATGGTTTTATGGCTTATGGTGTTTTTTGTTTGTTTGGGGTTTTGGTGCTGTGTTTATTTGTTAGTTAGTTTTGGTAGGTTTGTTTGGTTGGTTGGTTGGTTTTTTGTTGGGATTTTTTTTTTAACATCTGTTACTTTTCCCCTGAGGGAAAAAGAGATGTAGGTAAAAACCCAGTCCTGTAAATGATGTGTTATTTTTAGCTCTGCTATGCTTAATTAGTTTATGCAGCTGGAAATGAAAAAGAAAATGCCATGCCCTACAGCAATCTGTTCATGTATAGCACCTAATATCTAAAATCCCTTCATTTGTCTCTAAAGAATACCCATTAAAGTTGTGTGTGAAGAAAACAGCACAATCTGTTGTATATAATCCTCATACTTAAAAAAGTATTTGTACTTTTTATGTAAGTGGACAGCTTCACAGTCAACCTGCACACACCCATAACATGCCTGGAAATAGGCATCAGAAGCCTAAATGCAATGGAGGAATCCCACCCTCTCTGGTGGCTTCCTGCATAGCTCTTTCTATCCTGTTGTGTTTGCTCCTCTCACAGCCCATGGAATTAATCTTTCTTTGACTGGCATATTTTTTCTAAATTGCTTCTTCTCTCTGAGTATGGAATATTCCCCTTTTACGTCTTTCAAAATTCTTGTCCCTGGCCTGTGCCAGCCTTGCCAGGACTCTGAGCCAGCCTGACTGAAAACCATGCTGAGGAGACAGTGACAGTGCCACAGCAGTGGTGGGCAAGGGTTTGTGCTGAGGCCCTGTCCAGCACCAGGGCACCGGGTGATGCAGAGCCTGAGCAGCTGCTGTGCCCTCAACTTTACCAACCGCAGCTGTGGGCAGACCCTGGCCCCCCTCTCCAGACTAGACTTGAGGGAACAGGGGAAAAATGAAGGAGTTTGATGACAGTACAAGTTTGCTTTTGGATTGAGGTACAGCCTTGGTCCTTTGTCTTTGCAGCCACATGACCATCCGGAGTCAATGGAATTCAATCTAGAAGGTGTCCTGGGAACTACTACTATGGCTTCCATACCCTGTAGTCAGAAGCTCCACTAAATGAAATAAGCAAAATTCAAGTAACATCCTGTTTCTGTGAGCAAGTGCTACACACCTATTATTATTCTGTTTTCACAGAGGAGTGTGATCCCAAGTGATTAAATATGACAGAGCAAGTCCCATGGTGTCACAGCTGCAATACAATGAGGGCCATTAGGTTGAGGTCTCACTCAGCAGGCAGAGTTGCTGTTTCAGAGAAGTCCCAGAGCACAAAGAGAAAAGGCCTGCATTTTCTTCTTGGTTTTCCAGTTAGGCTTGGACTTCAGAGTTACAGCTGTGTTAAAATAGCCACATCTATTGAGGAAGTTGAATCTTCATTCTTCTCCAGAAGGACAAAGACATATCTACATACCATTAATTACTGATGCATTGGCCCAAGCAAGTTTTCATCAGCCATTTAAAATGTCTTTATAGGGAATGTGAGTGCTTTCAGAAGATAGCTTTTGGAGTATATATTCCAGTCAGCTCCAGGAAGTCATCTGTATGTAATTTGGAAGCAGAAATTGTATTATATTAAGGAGTCCTCACTTCCAACATGCTGCCTAATGTTATGCAAAATTATATGTCACACAGAGCAGATCTAGAGTCATAATAGTTACACTGGATGAACAGAATGAATCTTAAAAGGTATGGAGCCAGTCCCGCAATACATTATTCATGGCTGGCCAAATTAGCTCCAGGAGCTGGAAGTAAGGGAAAAAGGGAAAAATTATAGCTTTCTTTACTGTCCAAAAATTTTGACTCCAATGTTGCATTTGCTTTGTGCATGATTTCCTTCCTTAAGCAACCTTTGGAAAGAAATTTCAGAGTGATGAGATATTTCTTCATTGGAAGTTCAAGAGCTTACAATATTTTTGAACAAAAACAATAATATTACTGCAAAAACTTTTTTAAATAAAAGTATTTTGCTTTGCTATAACTATCAATTGGTCCTGAGCAGGAAATTAGTGGTATTTTTTCTGATGAGGCTGGAATTTTAATTTATTTGCATGGTAAGTCATCATTTAAAAATATGAACTTTCTGGCAATATAGAGAAATGAGGATACTCCCTAAATGTATCAGTAATTTTGTGCTGCGGATTACTGCTCCAAGAAGTGCATTCCCTGGACAAAAGGGATAGAATCCATCCATAGCCTTTCTAGACATATAAATTGAAACTATTTTATTAGTTCGGAGTTTGCATCAAAAACCAGGGCACAGACCTTTTTTTCAATTACATTAATAAAAGAACCTGAATATTCAAAATGCAAACAGTGCCAGACTTTCACTTTTACAAAAAGTTAACCTGTAAATCTCTTTCTGAGAGATAACCAAGGTAAGGTTTCTCTATCCCCTGCCATGATGAAAGACTGTGGTTCTCTCTCGAAGAGGGATTTTAAACTATGCAGTCATTTCCCACGTGTCTTGGATAGGTCATCTAGTTTGTGAGTTAACCAAGTCATAAGAAAAACTCTGAAGACCTAACTTCTTCATGCCTCATTTCCACTTCTCAAGATACCATGTGTGTGTGTCTAATTCATAAATTTTTCTTTAAATATGTTTTTACTTTATCTACATTTCCTCAGATGCTCAGAAGCTGACCATACTCTGAATTTTCTGAGGCCAAGTACGCTTCATTGAAAGATTAAGACAGTAAAACCACAGCAATTGGAAGTACATTTGTTTCACATTTCTCTGACTTTGGGTTGGACTGAGGTGCCCAAATTAAAGGTTGATTATCACAGACCTCACATGACAGGAAGACAGCTCCTTTCCTGCTGCTCCTTTGCTAGTGTCAGGCCACTGGACTGATAAACTTTAATATTTTTTATAAAAAATGCCCAAGCTTAAATAATATTACTCTATTTCTATTCATGCATGAGCCATCTGAGTCTAACCCATTGATTTTAACAAACATTTTCTCCAAAGTACCTTTAGTGTAGCTGAGAGTCTGGCCATCACCTGACTGACTGCACTCCAGGTCACATAGATTCAGCCAGCTTCCATTTCTACTTTGGGTAATTTATTCTAATGGAAAAATATAACCCAGTCTTTGCTAGTGAACTCTTGACTCAAGTGAAAATCATGTTCTTCTGAGACTCTGGGTTTTTTTTACTTTAACACTTTTAGGTCATGGTAAAATCCAAGTCCAGTAATTAAATGTATGCTATTTACATCCAAGACTGTAATTTCATGTTAGTTATCCAGTTGTAACTAAACATTATGTCATGTTGTTAAAGAGGCAAAGAGATACTTCCTGGAGTGGATAACAGTGTGTTCTTCCAGATAATGGCAACCTTCTGAAACAAGCTAAACATAGAAACTCCTCAGGAGAAGGCATTTATGGGCTACTACCAGGTCGATATTGAATTATATGTTATGCTAGCAATGTATTTGCAGTAAAGCAGCAAATTCAACTGTTAAAAGGAGATGTGTTTTGCAGTGCTTAGTCTTTATTCATAATTCACAGACTTGATATTAGCACTCTGCAGTGATTGATCCCAGTGGGGCTTCTGACATTTCAGCAATATGTACCAATAACTGAGATGTGCTACTCTTTTTCCTCTGCTGTATTTCTGAAACAGCACCGAGTGTGGTGGTATTTCCACCACTAACCATGAGGTGGCATAACGTGCTCAGCAGAACAGCGTCAAACCTTCCTTTTAAAATTCCTTTGTACATCGTATTTCTTGGAATATTAGGTTTCAATGGTGAAAGACAGGCTGTAAAATAAGTTGAGCTTTTAGAAACCCTACTCTGTTGCAAAAGCAATGACACAGATACATATTTGTGTGCTTGTACTTTGTGGTGCCTTTCATTCTAGTAAATAATCATTTTGAGCATTTTGCTACATGGTGATGTTAAAAATAAAGATCACTGTTCTTTTCCTTTTTTTCATTTTGCTTTCCACTACAGAGTTCTGTTTTTAGTGTGCTGCCTTTTGTAAGGCTGATTTCTTTATTTCCCCAAATCTATTTTTTAGGGCTCCTTTCAGTGCTTGCCTGTCCAGGCTTGATTTTTCCTTTCAGATTATTGTGATGAGAAATAGGTTTGATGAGGTTAAACTTGCCACAAGTCTAATTTCTTACTAACTAGGCAGATTAATAGAAGTGTCTTTTAAATCAGATACATATTATACATCTGTTACCTACATACCTGAGTTTAATACTTCCCCAAGCACACAGTTTACCTTAGGTGAAGTCCTAGTTTAGGTAAGATTTTTATCAGAGTGCATGAATATAATATTTCATCATCAAAAACACATCAGGACTCATTTCTTGAGATCAGCTTTTTGCATTTGTTGGGGTCAGGGAGGGCCCTGGCCAGGCACAGACACAACCACAGTACAGCACAGGTGAGCACCACAGCCCAGGACCAAGGCTTAAATCCAGGTAAATGCAGCCCCAGAGCACAGCAGGGGAGAGGTCCCGTGAAGTTTCCCAGGGCTATTCCCCAGCAGGCTGCTGCAGGGTGCAGAGCCCAGGGGTGAGACCTGCTGTGACAGTCACAACTCGGGTCTCCTCCAGAGATGCCAGCCAGTGCTGGCACCAGGATGGGTCCTGGGGGTGCTTCCATGGGTGGGCAACGATTTCCACTGGTGTTATTCTCCAAACCTCTAAATGCTTGTAGGAAAACTTCCTGCAGCAGTCCAGACATATCCTTCTCTAAACTTCAGGGAAAACAGATTTATTTGAATTATAAAGCCTTTGGAAACCAAACCATGACTGTGAATATATATATCACACACCTGAAGGTCTGGCTGCAATTCATAAGCCAGGGAGCTTTACTTGCCAAGAAAAAACCCCAGAAATTGCAATGTGGATTATAAATATGAGATCAAGGTTGTTTAAACAAGCTGTTGGCTTGCATTTACCCCAGCACTTGGGACTCTACCTGCTTGCCACCTCAGTTCTGGCTATGCAGATAAAGCAGCATAAGAACACACCAGTGACATTTTATTGAATAGTAGGGGCCAACATGAGAAGCTGATTTCTTTGCTCGTGTGTAGCACAGTTCTCATTCCAAATACATCACGTGCTAGGGGATGCTGTAACCCCTCCTTGTATATGATGCTCTACTAATTGGGCAGGTACGCAATGTTGTGGAAAATGAGAAATTAGATTACCCTTGGAATCACATTCAGCCAAACTTAAAATTCAAGCTTCAGCAAGTCTGCTTGGCACTGACTTACAGAAGTGTTTGGAAAGCATGGTTGCATTTGGATGGTGTGAAATAAATAGGAAACTGGGACAGAAAACTTGAAGAAGTGATATTGGGTCCTAGGGGAATAAGCAAAACAAGGAGAATCTTTTTTGCATTCCTGGTATTATTTATGCATGGCTGCTGCTTAGTGAGACTACCTCCAGAGTCTGTTGCTGGTTTTGAGAGGCAACAGACCATGCAAGGGCAGCTATTCCACAAAGCTGTCACATCCAGGACTCTGTTCTGTGAGTGATGAGCAGGTACTCATGTGGAAGCAGGAATTAAATCCAGATGTTTAATCTGTTTAAAATCAAAGAGAATCATTCAAACTATGACTTCTGTGAAGGAAGTGGAAATTATGTCAAGAAACAGTCATTTATCAGTAGATAAAGATGGTTTGCCAGTCTGGGGAAAACAGCACAACTTATATGTAGTTGTCAAACAGCAAGCAGTACAGGCTAGGTCTGCATCCTCAGCTGCTAAATAATTATTTAGGGTCCTGAACAGCCTTGTGTCCCCTTACAGTGAAGCAGAGTGCTGCTGGCAATGCTGGGTGATCAGAGTTGACATGCTGGGAACACACTACCAGCAGGTAATGCAGACACAGCTCTAAGGGGCAAACACTGCAGCAGTAATCTTAATATGAAATACCTTCTTTCTGGGCCCATTTTCACAGACCTGAGTTCCCTGATTATCTATAACACACGTATTAGTTTGCTCATGAAGCCTCTGCAAACTAATGAATCTTTCAGGCTGATCCCCAGTTACGATTGCAGGGGTAGTCAGTTCCCTGTACAGAGTCAGGAGAGAGACCACTTCTTTAGGGCTGCATTGATAAGGGCACCCTCCACCTCATGTAACTCTAACCCACCTGACATGACCTGCAGCCCAGCCACCCTGCTGGAAAAGTGCTATCCTGGCAGGACACAACATGACCCCATCACTGTGTTGGGCACTAAGGAGCAGGTTTCTGTCAAAATGCCCAGAATAGCAGGTAAGAGATGAACTCATTTGTGAAAAACATCCTGCTGACATTGAAGCCTTACAAGGAAGGAACATTCTCCCAACATGAAATTTTTTTATTGTCTAAAAGACCTGCCAGGTTGTAATTTGCTATAATTAAACTAGATGAGGCTGATACTGGAAGGAGGCAAGCCAATTAGTTTGGGATGTCAGTTTTTGTTTTCCACTGTCAAAGTCTGTTAAAGGACCTTGATAGATTGCTGGGTTGGCTTTTTCAACTCGATAATCCGCATGTGAAAGACCAGCAGGCAGCTGGGTGCAGAGAAGCACACTGCAGTCAGTGTTGAGCAAAGGCTGCACCTGCCAACGTGGTGCTCAGAGGAGACAATGGTGTTGCAACGCCTGAGCTGTGGGCAGCTGGAGGAAGAGGTGAAACTCAGGATCCAAACATGGAGAATAGGCTTGCATGTGAATGAAGAAAGCCTGCACTTGAAGTTGTTTGGGCCAAAATCTGCCATTTTTTGGTGCAAAACTACAGGCTTTTTAGTGGCCCAACTATGTGTTCTCAGGTTTTAAACAGGAAAAGTTAGTATTGTTGCATGCTAACCAGCAACCATACCCCTAGCTTCAAACTCCAATTAATAATATATGGTAAATACCATCTTCTTAATCAAAGAGTCACAGAATCAATTATGTCGGAACAGACCTCTGAGGTCATTGAGTCCAACCTGTGACCGAACACCACCACCTCAACTAGACCATGGCACTGAGTTCCATGTCCAGTCTTTCCTTAAACACCTCCAGGGATGGTGACTGCACCACCTCCCTGGGCAGCCCATTCCAATGTCTAATCTCCCTTTCTGTGAAGAAATTGTTCCTGATGTCCAACCTAAACTCCCCTGGTGCAGTTTAAGACTGTCCTCTCATCCTATCACCAGCTGCCTGGAAGAAGATACTGAACCCCACTTGGCTACAAGCTTCTTCCAGGGAGTTGTAGAGAGTGATAAGGTCATCCCTGAGACTCCTTTTCTTCAGCCTAAACAGCCACAGCTCTCTCAGCTGCTCCTCATAAGACTTGTGCTCCAGACACTTCACCAGTTTTGTTACCCTTCTCTGGACAATGTCATCCTCTGCACTACTGAAAACAAGCAGTTATTGGATAAAATCAGGCATCAATTCCCATGGGTTTAACTGGTAGAGCTCTGTTGAATATTAACTATAATAATGACATATCTTAGCGCTAAAAAACCACAGTAATCCAGGCTGTAAACTCTTTCATTTTAGAGAGTACCTTCAGATCAAAACTGAATTTCAAAAAATTTACTTCAAATTTTATGTTAAAAATCTCTATGGATGTGGAAGAGTACAACCAATAATTACAGAAATTGTAATATATAGTCACTGTATGTCACTGCACCAGGCAAAAATCTGTTAATTTCTTGCTACAGTTTTTGTTTTCAGATCCTCAAGACATCAGCTGGTCTTTTAGGAAACTGGTGGTACCTGGCTCAGTCCTTAGTGAACATGTAGTGCCATATTTCTGCGGTCACATCCCCAGTTTTACTGTCAGTTAAAGTACTATGGCAAATCTGTTTCTCTAAAAAACTGGAATTAAGAAGAAACTCAGGCAAAAAAAGTCTAAAAGTTTGAAGGACGTATCTTCAGCTGGCCTAAATTGTAACAGTATGACTTATTAATGCCACCAGAACAGTTTGTAGCAACTGATAATCTCTGAGGTTTTAAGATTGTCAGCAAATTCTGTTTTGCAGTACAAACCTAGCCATTTCCTGAAATTGCATGGTTCAGTTAAGCTTAAGAAAACTATCCAAGTTTATTTCAAGAGTCAACATTTATTTCCTGTGTAGCTGGCTGATCTGGGACTCACCTAGAACCTTACTGAGAGTATGTTTTGCCAGAATAAAAGAACTGCTACTCAAGGCTTCCTACAAAAATGTTTGCCAGTAAGTCCTACTATATTGCAGGACACAGCAATTAACAGTCAAATGCATTTATTATTCTCAAGATTTTTTTACCCCAACATGTACAAGTTGATTGATACTATTTTGGGTGTCTCAGTTTAGAAAAGAATGACAGTTTCCTTTGGCATTTCAGTCTGCATTTTGGCTGGTTCTAATGAAGACAAATTCCTCTCAATCAGGATTGTTCTGTTCGTTAAGTGAGACAGATGGCACACTCACTGTATTGGTAACGACTCTGAGATTTTAAGTGCATCTGGGATATACTGGTTTGTGTTCCCCAGCTAAAAAGTGAACAATATTTCAAATGGAAGAGAACTCAGGTTCGTCTTTTGCAGAAGTTTTGTGACATGTACACAGTTCTGAAGAACCTATGGAAAGACAGGTTTTAGACACATTCAGACAATTTTGTAAAACATGGTCCAGCAGAAAATCAAACACACACTTCCAAACCCCTACCAGAACTGTGCAGAACTGTCACCAAGGGGGGTGTAGCACTCATTCCTGTTCTTCCCACCTGGTCCTGAGAGCAGCACTGGGTTCAGCTGAAGGCTTTTATTTGAGGTATATCCAGCCCCAGAAACACTAAAGAGGGGGGTTTTTTTTCAGTTGCCATTTCTTGTTGACTTTGTCTTAATACTTACTTCACGCTCAGTTTCAGGGAAGGTTAACTGAAGTTCAGGTTGTGTTTTCTCCAAAGTTGGTGAGGTCTTTAAGTTAACCAGCTGGAAAGCAGGTGCATGTACCACAAGACCCTTGTCACCTGAAAACTATATACTCTACTTCCATTGTACTTATTAGCATCCCCAATAGGTTCATATTGGTAAATAGCACAGATTTTAGGAGGGAAAGAATCAAGACAAGATTTCTTCTAGCTCTCATCTGCTCAGACTTGAAAACACACGATACAAGAGAAGACTGTAAATTTAGGACCTAAGTGTTGTTTAGATCAGCTGAAGCCTTCTTAGGGTATCTGTGGAGGAACTTCATGGGCATCTGTTCAGCCTCTGGTGTGGAGGTAGAGAAACACATTCCAGAAGGAACAGCCTTCCTGGCTGTCCCACCAATTAAATGATAAAGCAAGAAAAGTGCAAAACCACAAACAGCCTCAAAACCCTCATGATGTTTCTGCTCAATGTTGAGGCACATAGGCTCTGCGGAGAGACGTGACTCTCTGGGGCATTCAAATCTACTCAGCACTTTATATGGTAACTAAGATGAAAGAAACAAAGTGTTCTGTTAAAAAGACTCCCAGCTCTCCAGAGAAAATAGCTTTGTGTATCACTTTATGCTAGTGGTGACACAATAGAAAACAAACAAAACACGGCCATGAGGTCCAATGCTATAACTGTGTATAGGTTGGGTAAAAAATTCAGCAATTAATCCACATCGTATTGTAACATCGTCACCTCGGGTTACCATAAAGGGTGGAAAAACTTTATTCTTGTCATCTAACACAAGGGGGGTACTTATACCATGGTATGTGATTACTGCGCTCAGTATGGGCTTTGCTACGGCGTTTATTTTGAATTTATAAGTTAAACCTTTCAGACTTGGCTGATCTGCCGGGTTATTTTGCCAATTGCATGTTGCATAGGTTGGTTTGGTTAGAGGAAAGTTATACCAGCAGTCAGTTAGTTTGTTTCTGCAAAGCTTTGTGATTTCAACATTGTTGGTACTGGGGTCTAAGGTGTAGTTACCGACATTCTTCTGACAACCACACAGGATGAAGGGGGTTTGTTTGTCACACACCCACTCCGTTGTAGGGCAGAGTTTGGCCGTAATGTTGGGGTGCAAATCACTTTTCCCATCTGGTTTTAGAAAATTTCCAGCGATTGCAATGGTGGAAGCTTTCTCGTAAAGAGATCCTTCTACTTTTCTGCATCCTACCTTAATTTTTTCACCTATTGTTCCTTTTAGGATTCTAGTCCAATCCTTCAAGTCCCATCCCCATTCACTTGGACGGTATACCTCAGAGTCGTGGAGTACTACAGTGGCTAGGTTCGGGCAACGATCTCTGGGATAGGATCCTAGAGCACTAGTGTACCTAATGGTAGCTTTAGACTGTGGCCCCTCAGCTGGTTTTTGGGCCTGGTGTTGTGGTAGGATGCAAAAAAGTATCACTAGTCTTATCATGGTTTATGTGCTCTTCTTCATGTCCCTCGGAGTTCTTCTGTGAAAAGTAAACACAACAGAGTCTGCCACCAAAAGGCAGAAAATTAGAATGATGGAATTATGCAGCGTGTATGTATCCGATGCTCTCTCCCTAGGGCATCAGAGGCTACCCATGCATATTTATTCAGAGGGCGTTTTAGCACTAGTGGTACTTCTCCTACGGTAGGGAGATCTACCGAAACAGGTTGTCCAGGGTAGTGTGCAGGATTCTTAGGATCATTTGGTCCCTGCAGTGAGAGAATTATGCTTGGAGCTGTTGGGAAAAAGACAGTGATTTGGGGACACCCGTTTACCCCCATCTATCATTCACACCTTTCACAGCTTCCTATAGCCGAACATCCCAATTTCCCTCCTGTGGTTTCAAAAGTCGTTTCAAGAGACCGTTGGTCCTTTCTACAATGCCGTTAGCTTGAGGGTAGTAAGGAGTGTGAAAAGTCCGTTTAATCCCTTCACCTTTTGCCCAGTCCTGTACAACTTTGGCAGTAAAGTGAGACCCATTATCAGATTGAATTTCTTGTGGTTTTGGGAAAGTTCCAAACCATCCCTGCAATGCTTTAACGGTATTATCTCCTGTAGCTCTTTTAAAAGCATTGGCCTGGACTAACCCAGATATAATCTCTACTGCTACCAGCCCAAAGTGTTTACCTCCTGACTTTTTAAAGGGGCCGATACAATCTACCTGCCACGCGTCCCGTAAGCCTTTACCCTTTCTTAAATGCAGAGGGTCATCTTCCAAAGGGTGTCTTTCTAGCCGTCTGCGACGTTGTTCACAGGCTGATATGCATGTTTTACACATTTCTCTGGGAACAGACCAACCGCGAGCAAGGGCTTCTTTGTACAAATCTTTTGCACCTGTGCGTTGTCTTTTTACATGCAACCATTCTAAGAAGTGCTCCCAGTCCTCTGTAATTTGATCTTTTTTCACAGGACTTAGTCTTGCTAATTCATCAGCTCTATTGTTCCACTCTCCTGCTGGATTTCCATCTGTCTGGTGAGAGGCTACCCACTCCACGGCAAAATTCCCTGGACTTGCAATACTTAGAATTTCTTGCTACTTTTCCTTTTGCCATACTGGGATTCTGTTAACTTCACAATCATTTTGCTGCCAAAAAGGAAGCCACTCAGTCCATCCCTTAAACACAGCATAGGAATCGGTGTAGATACAGACAGGAGAAGTATTCTGTGCCTCGCGTTGGAAAACACTCCAAACAGCTATCAGCTTGCCAACTTGGGCACTGCCTTCCCCCTCGGTGATAATTCGTTCACCTGAGGAAGTGTGGAGGGCTACAGCCTTCTATTTCCACACCTTTCCTTCTCGCTTGGCAGAAGCATCCGTAAACCAAGAATTTTTTTTGCTGACTGTTTGGGGGAAAAAGGAGGGGCTACTTTAATGACTGAGGCAGGGTTGTCCTGGCTGCTACCCAAGTTTTCAGTTTCTTGGATTGCCAGATTTTTTACAGCTCCTTCAGTTATTGAGAAGACGCTACAATCATGTTCAATCTGAGCATACCACTTCCTTACTGAGGTCCTCTGGGCCACCCCGTCAGGTGGGGGTGGTGCCAGTAGAGACGGCCTTAATAACTTTGAAAGGGCCTCTCAAAACAATTGGTTGTTGTTGTGCAATCTTCTCCACTTCTAGGAGAGCTAAGTTAACCACAAACAATCCTTTCTCCCAGGTAGTGTACCTTTTTTCAACATCTTTAAAGCCACAGGAGTAAAAACCAGCAGGTTTCGTTGGACCCTCAGGACCCCGCTGCCATATGTGTACTGACAACCCTGAGGAGACAAATCCCCATTCCTCCTGAAAAGCATCTGTAGGATGAATAAGGCCCAGGGCTTGGTGAGGCTGTTACTTCAAAAACCAACAATTGCAGTGCTTCTTCTTGAGAAGCACTCCATTCCCATTTTGTCCCTTTTCTTAACAAGTTATAAAGAGGTCTGGCAATTATGGAAAATCTGGGATGTGTTTTCTCCGGAACACTAATAATCCTAAAGCACGTTGGAGATCTTTTTTGGATTCAGGCATTTTAATCTGATCTAAAGAGGTTAGGGTATCAGGTGGGATACGTGTCATACCTCCTTTCCCCCAAATTCCCAACAATTTCACTTCATGTGAAGGGTTTTGGGTTTTTTCTGAGGGAATTTGCAAATCAAGGCTTTCTAAGTGGGAGGTTATTTTCTGTTGGGTATCTCTCACTTCTTCTATTTCATCTCCTCCCACAAGGGTATCATCAGTGTGTTGATGAACAGCTAGATTGTCCGCTTTGGGTACTTTTTCGAACTCTTGGGCTAAAGCGTGATGAGCCAGGGTAGGAGAATGTTTGTACCCTTGGGGAAGCCTAGTGAAAGTGTGTTGCTGTCCTTCCCATGCGAAAGCAAAACGGTCCATATCTTCTGGCTGTAAAGGTGTCATAAAAAACATGTCTTTGACATCTATAGGTGGCATGATTGAATGAGCCTTTTCTTGAATCAATGTTATTAATTCTGCTAGATTTGGGACTGCTGCTGTAAGAGGGTCTGTGTTAGCATTTAGCCTACGAAAATCTATTGTCAGCCTCCACTTCCCATTAGGATTTCGCACTGGCCACACCGGAGAATTGAAAGGAGAACGGGTATTAAGTGTTACTCCTTGTTGTCGTAGCTCCTGTATCACTGGCTTGGTACCCTCTTTGGCACCCAGGGGAAGGAGGTATTGTTTCACATTAGTTACTTTGCTGAATGGTAGGGAGGCTGCAGCTTGGAGCAGTCTGATGTTAAAATGTGGTGTGCCAAAAGAGCACAGAAGACCCTCTGAGTCCTCCCACTGCCTCCTAGCAAGGGCATTCATCCCTAATAAATTGGTTGGAATATCTCCAATCACCCCATCGATAGAGAGTTGGTTTTCCTCTCCAGGCAAAGGGAGCTTGACTAAGGCCACATTCATAGATTCTGTTGTGCCCAAGGCACTTAAAACACAATATCGGTTCTTTGTTGGAACAATTCCACACCTCTGGGCATCTTTCTTTGTCAGTGCAGAAATTTGTGCCCCAGTGTCAATCAGAAAAGTTACAGGTGCCCGTTTAGGACTTGTAATAGCTGTGATCGTTATATCTCCTGTTTTATTTTTAGTGAGCATTCTCAGGTATACCTATGCTCCGTTTCTTTGCCCACTGACAAGAAACAGAGGGTCTAGTTTCCCTGGTTTTGAGGAAGAATCTGTTCTGGCTCATTGGCCGGACCTTGAGGGAGAAGTGGCTTTGACTCACTGCCCAGATTCTGAGGGAGGAGGGGTGCACTGGGTTGAAGTGACGGATTCGGTAGAATGGGGTTTTGGCAGTGCCAGTTAGACACTACCTTACTCAACTGATCAAGGGCTAAGCCATCCATCACATTTCTGGGGACCCCCTTTTTGATACCTAATAACCACCAACGCTGACGGTTAGGGATCTGTTTTACATTCTCTGGTTTTTCACTATGAGGAGCCCTAATGTACCTGACACCTTTTGTTTTTTCTGATTTTTCCTCTGGGATTTTTATAGGTCCGTATTTCCTACTGTAATTAATCAGATCTTCTTCAACCTCACTCCATGTCCAAACTTTGCAATCACTGGCAGGTGAATTTGATTGTGAACCTGGCGGCTGAGAGGGGGTTGAATATGGAGTAAAGCCAGGATCGGTAGATGCAGTTTGGTCGCTCGGGTTTCCAAGGAATCTGTCCAACCTCTCTACAGGACCTACAGCAGCTATGGTTTTTTGAAGGACAGTTGCTGTAGATTTGAGTGATTCTGGAAGGCCTCGAATTAAAGGGGTCATCAGTTCAGGTTTAACAGGTAATTGCGTGGGGGATTCATATCCAGGAGTTAATTTCCTTTCATGGATCATTTGCAGACAGGCGGCTTTGTGGACGCTTTCTAGAAGTTGATCAGGGGTACCAACTGTAGCGAAAGGGTCTCCCCTTTCTAAAGGATTGAGTCCCCCGGCCCAGAAAGCTGCGCGCTGAGTCAGCGACCATGTGTTACGTTTGTCTCCTGTTGTTAAGAGAACTCCATGTCCCCAGTATCCACTGGCCTCCTGTTCAGTGAATTGAATTTGGTCTCCTCCGGTGAGAGACACTTGGAAGACATATTCCGTCTCAGCTTCGTGGGGAAGCCGCCCGTACTCCTTTTTTAACTTAGCCAACTCAGGAGCAGTGTATGGTATTTGTTTAGTGGTGATATGCGGTTCAAAATCGTCATCATTGATATAATTCTATTCTGCCCCTAGCCCCCTAGCCCTGACCCTGACCATGATCCCTAACCCCCAACCCTAACCCCAACCCCCTAACCCTAGCCCTAGCCCTAGCCCTGACCCTAACCCTATAGCCCCAATACCAATACAACGCCAGGACCACGCCAGGAGCCCGCCACACAAGGGACAACGTACGCAGGCCAGAGACCAGCAGGTAAGGTTCAAGGGCCAAGTGGGACAGTACTACATAGGGTGGAGGGGGCAGAGGGACAGGGGCAGGGAACACAGAGGCACAGGGCCAGGGGCCAGTGCCACGTTAGGTGCCACACACCAGCATCAGGAGTAGAAGCCAGGTAGCAGGGGCCAGATGACCACAGTAGGGGTCAGGGGTCAGCAGTAGGTGCCAGGTATCAGGGGCCAGGTGGTCGGGTTCCAGCCCCCTCCCCCCATGCCCCCCCCCCACCCCTCCCATAACCCCACCCCCTACCTCTAGGAATCCGTATGCACCCGCCAGGTGAACATTTAGGGTTTTCCAGGTGGGTTTTCCTGAGGGTTTCTGAGGCATAGGGTCCAGGTCAGGACCCAGGCACCCAGTCAGGGTCCAGGCACAGGTCACGGCCCAGTATCCAGGTCAGGGTTAGGGTTGCAGGGCAGCAGCGCAGGTACGGGCCAGGGGTGCAGGTTAGGGGTGCAGGTGCATGCTAGGGGTGCAGGCGCAGGTGAGGAGCACAGGTTAGGGGTGCAGGTGCAGGTGAGGGCCACAGGCTAGGGGGTGCAGGTGCACGGGAGGATCAGAGGTTAGGGGTTCAGGCCAGGGGTGCATGTGCAGGGTAGGAGTACAGGCTAGGATTAGGGGTGCAGGTGCAGGGTAGGAGGCAGGGTTAGGGCTGCAGGCCAGGGTTGCAGGTGCAGGTGAGGAGCATAGGCTAGGGTTAGGGGTCACAGGTTAGGGTCAGAGTTAGGGTACAGGCTAGGATTAGGGGTGCGAGTCACGGGTTAGGGTCACGGGTTAGGGTCACGGGTGAGGGGTCACGGGTTAGGGTTAGGGATCACAGGTTAGGGTCACGGGTTAGGGTCACGGG
>NW_008235743.1:21007-21497 GCF_000691975.1 Corvus brachyrhynchos | reverse complement strand
TGGGGGGAAATGGGGCAGAAATGGGGCAGGAATGAAAGAAAATGGGGCAGAAATGGGGAAAATGGGGCAGAATGGGGCAGAAATGGGGCGAGAGAGAGGGAAAATGGGGCAGAAATGGGGGAAATTGGGCAGAAATGGGGCAGAAATGGGGAAAATGGGGCAGGAATGGGGGAAATTGGGCAGGAAGGGGGAAATTAAGGAAATGGGGCAAGAAAGAGGGAAAATGGGGCAGAGATGGGGGAGAATTGAGGGAGAATGGGGCAGAAATGGGGGGAAAATGGGGAAACTGGGGGGAAATGGGAAATTGGGAGGTGAGGAGGTGGGGTAGGAAGGGGGAAATGGGGCAGGAATGGGAAAAATGGGCAGGAAATGGGGAAAAATGGGCTGAGAAGAGAAAAAAATGGGACAGCAATGAGGAAAATGGAGCAGGGAGGGGGAAAACGGGGCAAAAAAACGTAAAAAGAGGAGAGGGGGGGGCAAAATTGGGGGC
>NW_008235743.1:18842-20000 GCF_000691975.1 Corvus brachyrhynchos | reverse complement strand
AGTGGGGAGATTCTGTGTTCTGATTGGCTGGAGGGTTGGGGGAGATCCTGTGCTCTGATTGGCCATAGGGGAGTCATGTGCTCTGATTGGCCAGAGGTCAGAGAGGTTCCTGTGCTCTGATTGGCCAGAGGGTTGGGGAGATCCTGTGCTCTGATTGGCCAGAGGGTTGGGGAGGAGATCCCGTGTTCTGATTGGCCGGAGGGGGGTCCTGTATTCTGGTTGGCTGGAGGATTGGGGAGATTCTGTGTTCTGATTGGCTGGAGGGTTGGGGGAGATCCTGTGCTCTGATTTGCCATAGGGGAGTCATGTGCTGTGATTGGCCAGAGGTCAGAGAGGTTCCTGTGCTCTGATTGGCCAGAGGTCAGTGATGACCCTGTGCTTTGATTGGCCAGAGGTCAGGGAGGATGCTGTGCTCTGATTGGCCAGAGGGTTGAGGGGAATCCTGTGCTCTGATTGGCTGGAGACTTTGGGGGGGATCCTGTGTTCTGATTGGCCTGAGGTCAGGGAGGTTCCTATGCTCTGATTGGCCAGAGGTTAGTGACGACCCTGTGCTCTGATTGGCCAGAGGTCAGGGCGGTTCCTGTGCTCTGCTTGACCAGAGGTCCAGGGTAATCCTGTGCTCTGATTGGCCAGAGGTCAGGGAGGATCCTGTGCTCTGATTGGCCGGAGGTCAGGGCGGTTCCTGTGCTCTGCTTGACCAGAGGTCCAGGGCAATCCTGTGCTCTGATTGGCCAGAGGTCGGGGAGGTTCCTGTGCCCTGATTGGCCTCAGGTGTGCAGGGATCGTGTGTCCTGATTGGCCAGAAATCCAGGAGAATCGCGGGCCCTGATTGGCCAGGGGTCTGGGGGCGATCCCGTGCTCTGATTGGCCAGAGGAGGGCCATGTGTCCTGATTGGCCAGAGGTCAGGGAGGCTCCAGTGCTGTGATTGGGTCGGGCTCCAGGGAGATACCGTGAGCTGATTGGTCGGATGCGCGGGAGTCGGCAGTTGCTGATTGGCCAGAGAGTCAGGGAGATCCTGTGCTCTGATTGGCCAGAGATCTGAGGGGATCACGAGCTCTGATTGGCTGGGCAGGAGGCGCTGCCCCACGATTGGTCGGGTGTTCAGGAGCCCGCAGGTGCTGATTGGCTGCTGCTCTGAGGGCTCGCCGGCCCTGATT
>NW_008235743.1:16551-16985 GCF_000691975.1 Corvus brachyrhynchos | reverse complement strand
GTTGACAGAGAGTGCACAGGTGTTGCACTGGGAGACACTGGGGTGGCACTGGGGTGGCACAGGTGGCACAGAGGTGGCACTGGGAGACACTGGGGTGGCAGTGGGGTGACAGAGGTGACACTGGGGTGGCACTGGGAGACACTGGGGTGACACTGGGGTGGCACAGAGGTGGCACAGGGGGACACTGGGCTGACACAGGTGGCACAGAGGTGGCACTGGGGTGACAGAGGTGACACGCAGGTGACACAGGGGTGGCGCAGGATGGGCACAGAGGCGGCACAGCGCCTCAGGGGTGGCACAGGGGTGACACAGGGCTGGCACAGGGTGACAGGGCTGGCACAGGTGACACAGGTGACACAGGGTGACACAGGGTGGCACAGGGACACCCAGGGGTGGCACAGGGACACCCAGGGGTGACACAGGGTGGTACAGGG
>NW_008235743.1:14675-15179 GCF_000691975.1 Corvus brachyrhynchos | reverse complement strand
GTGCCTGCCCCAGTGCCCTCCCAGTCCCCTCCCAGTATCCGTTCCAGTATCCCCCCCGTCCCCAGTGCCCATCCCAGTGCCCCCAGTATCCCCAGTTCCGTCTTAGTACCCCCCAGTACCCGTCCCAGTACCCCCAGTTCCCCCAGTACCGGTGCCCGCACACGGACGTGTTCATCGCCATGGAGCTCCCAGTACCCTCCCAGTGCCCTCCCGGTGCCTGTCCCAGTATCCCCAGTGCTCCCCCAGTGCCCCCAGTACCCCCAGTACCCCCAGTATCCCGGTGCCCACAGACCGATGTGTTCATCGCCATGGGGCTCGCAGTGCTCCCAGTGGTCCCAGTCCCTCCCAGTTCCCTCCCAGTACCCCCAGTATCCTTTACCCACAGACCGACGTGTTCATCGCCATGGAGCTCCCAGTGCTCCCAGTCCCTCCCAGTACCCCCAGTATCCTTTACCCACAGACTGACGTGTTCCTCGCCATGGAGCTCCCAGGGCTCCCAGTGCA
>NW_008235743.1:14111-14461 GCF_000691975.1 Corvus brachyrhynchos | reverse complement strand
GCCCCCCCAAGTCCCCGTGACCCACAGACCGACGTGTTCATCGCCATGGAGCTCCCAGTGCTCCCAGTGCTCCCAGTGCTCCCAGTCCCTCCCAGTACCCCCAGTATCCTTTCCCACAGACCGACGTGTTCATCGCCATGGAGCTCATGGGCACCTGCGCCGAGAAGCTCAAGAAGCGAATCCAGGGCCCCATCCCGGAGAGGATCCTGGGCAAGATGACGGTGGCGGTGAGGGGCACTGGGAGCACTGGGAGGGACTGGGAAGGGATTGGGAGGGACTGGGGGGGCTGGGAGGGGCACTGGGAGCCACTGGAAGGGGCGGGGGGAGGACTGGGAGCCCCTGGGGGGGGG
>NW_008235743.1:6168-6807 GCF_000691975.1 Corvus brachyrhynchos | reverse complement strand
ACTGCCCCCAAACCGACCCCAAACTGACCCAAACTGACCCCAAACGGCCCCAAACTGACCCAAACTGACCCAAACTGACCCCAAACTGACCCCAAAGTGACCCCAAATTGCCCCAAACTGACCCCAAACGGCCCCACACTGACCCCAAAGTGACCCCAAACTGAGCCCAAACTGACCCAAACCAACCCCAAACCGACCCCAAACTGCCCCAAACTGACCCCAAATGGCCCCAAACCAACCCCAAACCGAGCCAAAACTGACCCCAAAGTGACCCCAAAGTGACCTCAAACGGCCCCAATCGGCCCCAAACCGACCCCACGCTGACCCCAAACTGACCCCAAACCGACCCCAAGTGTTCCCAGTGTTCCCAGTGTCCCCAGTGATGTCCCGGTGATGTCCCAGTGTTCCCAGTGATGTCCCAGCGATGTCCCAGCGATGTCCCAGTGTTCCCAGTGTCCCCAGTGATGTCCCAGTGATGTCCCAGTGATGTCCCAGTGTTCCCAGTATCCCCAGTGACGCCCCGTGTCCCCAGGTGGAGCTGGCCACGGGCCAGTTCCCGTACCAGAACTGCAAGACGGATTTCGAGGTTCTGACCAAGGTGCTGCAGGAGGACCCCCCCCTGCTGCCCCCCGCCCTGGG
>NW_008235743.1:3974-5222 GCF_000691975.1 Corvus brachyrhynchos | reverse complement strand
CCCCCCCTGCCCTCCCCCAGCCTCACCAAGGACCACAGGAAGAGACCAAAGTACAACAAGCTACTGGTGAGTGTCCCTGGCACACCTGGCACACCTGGCACACCTGTGCCTGGCACACCTGGCACATCTGGCACCTGTCCCTGGCACACCTGTGCCTGGCACACCTGGCACACCTGTCCCTGGCACACCTGGCACACCTGGCACATCTGGCACCTGTCCCTGGCACACCTGTCCCTGTCCCCTGTCCCTGGCACACCTGTGCCTGGCACACCTCTGGCACACCTGGCACATCTGGCACCTGTCCCTGTCCCTGACACACCTGGCACACCTGGCACGTGTCTCTGTCCCTGGCACACCTGTCCCTGTCCCTGGCACACCTGGCACATCTGGCACCTGTCTCTGTCCCCTGTCTCCTGGAATACCTGTCCCTGGCACCTGTCCCTGTCCCTGGCGCACCTGTCACCTCTCCTGGCACCTGGCACAGTGTCCCCTCCCCTGGCACACCTGTCCCTGGCACCCCTGGCACACCTGGTACCTGTCCCTGGCGCACCTGTCCCTGTCCCTGGCACACCTGGCACACCTGGCACCTCTGTCCTTGTCCCCTGTCCCTGTCACACCTGTCCCTGGCACACCTGTCTCTGGCACACTTGGCACCTGTCACACCTGTCACACCTGTGCCTGGCACACCTGGCACCTGTCCCTGTCCCCTGTCCCTGGTACACCTGTCCCTGACACCTGGCACCTGGCACACCTGTCCGTGGCACCTGGCACACCTGTCGCTGTTACCTGTCCCTGGCGCACCTGTCACCTCCCCTGGCACCTGGCACAGTGTCCCCTCCCCTGGCACACCTGTCCCTGGCACACCTGGCACACCTGGCACCTCTGTCCCTGTCCCCTGTCCCTGGCACACCTGGCACACCTGTCCCTGTTACCTGTCCCTGGCACACCTGGCACCTGTCCCTGGCACACCGGTCCCTGGTACACTTTTCGCCCCCCCTGTCCCCGCCCCCCCTGCCCCTGTTCCCTGTCCCTGGCACACCTGGCACACCTGTCCCTGGCACACCTGTCCCCAGGGCACCCTCCCTGGGGGTCCCCACATCCCTGTCACCACCCCACGTGTGTCAGCAGCTGTGTCCCCCCCGTGTCCCCTCGTGTCCCCCTCGTGTCCCCCATGTCCCCCCATGTCCCCCCCGGTGTCCCCAGTGATGTCCCAGTGTCCCCACTGTCCCCAGTGCTGTCCCACTATCC
>NW_008235743.1:942-3459 GCF_000691975.1 Corvus brachyrhynchos | reverse complement strand
CGTGCCCACCTGGTTCAAGGACGTGATGGCCCGGACAGAGTCCCCACGCCCGGGGGGTGGCCTGGGGCACCTCCTGCCCTTCTTCAGCAGGTAGCGCCCGCCCGGCGCCGCCTGCCCGGCCCGGGGCCACCCCAGGGACACCGGGGCCACCCCAGGGACACCGGGGACAGCCGTGGGACACCCTGTGTGACACCGGGGACACCTTGGGGACACCCCGGGGACAGCCCTGGGACACCCCGGGGACACCAGGGTCACCCTGTGTGACACCGAGGACACCGTGTGTGTGACACCGGGAACAGCCCTGGGACACCCTGTGTGACACCGGGGACACCTTGGGGACACCCTGTGGGACACCGGGAACAGCCCTGGGACACCCTGACACCGAGGACACCCCAAGGACACCCCAGGGACACCAGGGTCACCCTGTGGGACACCGGGGACACCTTGGGGACACCCTGTGCGACACCAAGGACACCGGGGACACCCTGTGTGACACCGGGGACACCTTGGGGACACCCTGTGGGACACCGCCCGGGACGGGGACACCTTGGGGACAGCCGAGACATCCCGTGTGACACTGCCCAGGACACCCCGGGGACACCGCCCAGGATGGGGACACAGGGACACCCTGGGGACACCCCTGGGACACTCCCTGGGACACCGGGGACACCCCCTGGGACACCCACCTGGGACAGTGACACCGGGGACACCCCCCCGTGACAGCCAAGGTGACGGTGACACTGCCACGGCCACCACAGCCCCCGCGTGTCCCAGTATGTCCCAGTGTGTCCCAGTGTGTCCCAGTATATCCCAGTGTGTCCCCTCCCGCTGTCCCCACCGTCCCAAGGCCGAGGACACCCCTGTCCCCTCGGTGTCCCCCTGGCCGTGCCTCAGTTTCCCACAGGGCCCCGTGTGGGGACAGGACGGGGACGTGGCACCGAGGATGTGACACTCCGGGAGGTGGCACCGGGAGGTGGCCCAGCGACACGGGTGTGGCACGGGTGTGGCACCGCCGGGGTCTGGGGATGTGGCACTCGGCCCCGAGGCGACGGAGGACACGCAGGGACATTGAGGGGACACAGAGGTGGCACCGGAACGTGGCACGGGGGCCAGGGGACAACGTGGAGACCCAGCAGGGCACGTGACAGCGAGGGGACACGGAAGGATGGCACCGGGATGGCACCGCCATGTGACACGGGGACGTGGCAATGAGATGGCACCGGGATGGCACAGGATGGAGATGGCACCGGGATGTGACACGGGGATGGCACCGGGATGGCACCAGGATGTGACACAGGACACAGATGGCACCGGGATGTGACACGGGGATGGCACCGGGATGGCACCAGGATGTGACACAGGACACAGATGGCACCGGGAAGTGACACAGGACAGAGATGGCACCGGGAACGACGCAGGAATGGCACCAGGATGGCGATGGCACCGGGAAGTGACACGGGACAGACATGGCACCGGGATGGCACCAGGATGTGACACGGGACAGACATGGCACCGGGAAGTGACACGGGGATGGCACCAGGATGGCGATGGCACCGGGAAGTGACACAGGACACAGATGGCACCAGGATGTGACACAGGGCAGAGATGGCGCCGGGATGTGACACGGGAATGGCACCAGGATGGCACAGGACACAGATGGCACCGGGATGTGACACAGGACAGAGATGGCGCCGGGATGTGACACGGGGACACGGGACAGATGGCACCAGGGTGTGACACGGGACAGAGATGGCACCGGGATGTGACATGGGGATGGCACCGGGATGTGACACAGGACAGAGGCGTCCCCAGGATGTGACACAGGGATGGCACCGGGATGGCACAGGACACAGATGTCGCCACGGCACACGGACACGTCCCGGGGCTGTGACACCAGACTGTGGCACCGGGATGTGGCACCGGGCTGTGCCACCGGGCTGTGGCACCGGGATGTGACACCGGGGGGACACCGGACTGTGGCACCGGGATGTGGCACCGGGCTGTGGCACCGGGATGTGACACCGGGATGTGGCACTGGGATGTGACACTGGGCTGTGGCACCGGGATATGACACCGGGGGGACACCGGACTGTGGCACCGGGATGTGACACCGGGCTGTGCCACTGGGCTGTGGCACTGGGATGTGACACCGGGCTGTGGCACCAGACTGTGACACCGGGGGGACACCGGACTGTGGCACCGGACTGTGGCACTGGGATGTGACACCGGACTGTGGCACCGGGATGTGGCACCGGGATGTGACACCGGGATGTGGCACCGGGATGTGGCCGGACTGTGGCACCGGACTGTGGCACTGGGATGTGACACCGGACTGTGGCACCGGGATGTGGCACCGGGATGTGACACCGGGATGTGGCACCGGGATGTGGCACCGGGGGACACGGCCCGGGGTGGCCGCGGGTGGCACGGTGACAATCAGGGCGGGGCCGTGTCCCCGCAGTGTCCCCGGGGCCGGTGCAGTTTTAGTGCATTGGGGGCGCGGGCGGCGCCGCCCCC
>NW_008235743.1:0-471 GCF_000691975.1 Corvus brachyrhynchos | reverse complement strand
GCGTCGGCGGCCGGCTCTGGGGACACTGGGAAACACTTGGGGACATCGGGGACATTGGGATGGGGACACGGGGACATTGGGGACATTGGGGTGGGGACACGGGGAGAGGGACATGGGGACATTGGGGAGGAGGGGATGGGGACACGGGGGGACATTGGGGACATTGGGATAGGGACAGAGGTGGGACACTGGGGGACATGAGGGACGCTGGGGACACTGGGGGACACTGGGGACATGAGGGACACTGGGGGACACTGGGGATACTGGGGGACAGTGGGGATGCTGGGGACACTGGGGACATTGGGGACATGGGGGACACTGGGGACACTGGGGGACAGTGGAGGGACACTGGGGGACACTGGGGACAGTGGGGATATTGGGGACACTGGGGACATGGGGGACAGTGGAGGGGCACTGGGGGATACTGGGGATACTGGGGGACACTGGGGACATTGGGGACACGGGGGGACA
>NW_008235742.1:1854260-1858872 GCF_000691975.1 Corvus brachyrhynchos | reverse complement strand
CCTCCAGGCTCTCTCCTCCTGCTGCGTTGCTGCCCTTATGCACCTTAAGATCATCAAGAGCAGTCAGGGCTGTGGGATTCAGACACGGATCATTTGAGTTTCCCCAGCTCTGGCAGGGCTGAGCAAAGGCTGGCAGAGAGGTGCTGCTCTGAGGAGGCTCCTTGAGCTTTTTGTTAAGGGAGGAAATGCTGTGTGAATACAGACTACGGCAAGCTGACCTTTGGCTCAGGGACCAGACTGTCCATCCTGCCCAGTGAGTGTTCAGCTTTCCTGTTTCTCCTCTATCAAAAATCCTTGAATGCCCCCTGGAGCACCCTGTAGACACTGGTGTTTTGTGAATGGCAAAGCAGATTGGAAGGGAAACAGAGATGCTCCTTCATTTATTGCTGCTGCTATGAACCTTCAGGGGGGTTTCTGAGATGGTGGAACTTCACAGAAGTTCCCGCTTGCACAAGGAACTGTCCTTGAAACAAGGGTTCAGGTATGGATTTTCCCTTGTTCTGGCTAACAGCAGTGCCTTTGAGCCTGTTGAATCTGACAGCTGTGCAAGAGCTTTGTCCAAAGACATTTGCAGGGCTGACAGGGACATTTGGTGATTAAGCGTGTCAAAAATTATACTGTGCAGAGAAAGCAACCCTTTTCCTGTGGAAAGGGAACTGTGCTTTCAGTGGGATCCCAGAGGCAGCCAGTGGCCCAGGGGCAGAAATTCCTTCATTTTTCTCTTTTTGCTTATGGTTTAGCATTAAAAAATCCCGTGAATGTAACAATGAAGCTCTCCAGAAGCCCCCAGGTCTTGTCTTTGGGTTTTTCCCAAGGCTTTGGCTTCCTTGAGGTATTTTGCAGTGTCCATGTGAGCGTAAATGAGGGAGTTGCCCCTCACTCTGAACTGAGACGGGGCTGTGCTGCAGGCAGTGCCACTCCTTATCCATTCCAGGCCGGTTTCTGTCTCTGCTGCAGCAGCTCTGGGAGCTGCAGGGATCGGCACAGATTCACAGATACAGAACGGGGAAATTATTCAAACGTGGAGTGGAGGGACGATCAGAGCATGTACAAAGGAAGGAGCCCCACATATCAATCTTCATGAAACCAACAGCCCATTTGATAAAATGTTGTCACTGCACTGAAAATGTGGGCATGAAAGAATTTTTTTACATGGCACACAATAGTAAGTGAAAAGAAATGAGGAGCACGGGTTTAGACTCGGAGGTTCAAATAGAAACTTATGTAAGCTAAATGCACTTAGAAAGGGATGAAATCTTAAATGTAGTTTCTCTGTGTGTTGGCAAATTTTCTGGATACTTCGTGCTTTGAATATATGCAAGGGATTAGACAAACCTCGAGGGAACACAATATGGTTTCCTTGCTTTAAAATCTAGGGAATTTACCTTTCTTTTCTTCGGGGTTTGTTTTTTTTAAATCCTTCAGTGACGTTAGGTCATTATTACAGGAGAGGAATGCTGTGGTGTAATGACTGCTCTAGACAGGCTTGAAAGACTGCCTGGCTTCTCTTCTCTTCCTCTGAAAATCCCAGACTGCAGAGCAACTCATGAAGAAGTAGCAGCTGGATTAGGCACTTAAATACCCATAGCCCCATCTTTCCATGAAGCAAGTGCTGCTGGTTTTGGTCAGGTTCCAGTGACTGGATCAGACAACCTGTATTTGTGGGTGTGTAACCCATGGCCTCAAGGGTGGTTTTTGTTGGCTCCTTTCTCACTGTGTGAATGATGCCTACAAAGTCGTCTTTGGGAGAGGGACAAAGCTGCTTGTGAAACCAAGTAAGAAACACGTTTATATGTATTTACCTCATTTATGGTGGACATAGGTTTGAACAGCAGGTGGGCTTTTAGCGCCGTGCCTTGGGAACCCAAGGAATCAGCTGAGTGAAATGCACCATTCTGATCTAAATTGCTATAATCCTTCTTGGATTGTCTGTGTTTGTCTTGGGGTTGTCTCCAGCTACCACCATACACCAGATGCAATGTAAGATGCTGAAATGTAGAGCAAGGCTTGAAATGCTGGAGCAGCTCTGGCATTGCACAGATGCCTCCTGGAGCTGGAAATCTGGGCTGCTGGGAAGGTGGGCTGTGTCAGGGACCCTGAGGCCAGGCTGCCTCCAGGTGCTTCTTCCCTTCCCTTTTGCCATTCCAGTGCAAGCAGCCTTTGGGGCAGGGAGCACAAACTGGTCCCTGATAACTGAGGGGTTGGTGCTTCCCATCTGTGACGTGCTCAGTGGCCATAAACAAATGCAGTTATCCCCAGGGATGTGGACAGAGAAATGGGCTTTGGGCAAAGAGAGGCCAGAGGAGATGTGTGGAAATCTGTGTGGCTGTTCAGAGGCTCTTGCAGGGGCAGCTCCAGCACTGAATGTGTCCCAGCCCTGCAACAGCCCCTGAGGGGGCTGCATGGAGAGGCCCATTTTGTAAAGGGCTCTCACACAGTGCTGCTTCTGGAGCCTGGGGAAAACTGACCTGGGGGAGTGGAACCAGACTTCTCATTGCCCCAGGTGAGTTGTGTCCCCTCTGAGCCAGGCTGGGCTCAATACAGACAGTGTTGTTCTCCAGCTGCACCAGGAGCAGTGCAGGGGCTTTATGGAGAAATTTGGGGTGGTTTTAGTGTTCTCAGGCAATAATTTGGAGATTTTGTGCTTAACCAGTGTGCACTAGAAATATTTCCATGCTGGGGAGAAGAAGTATTGGAAAAGTGACAACCAGTACGTGAAATGCAAGAGCAGGGATGTGTAAGACAAAGTAAGATTTCTGAGATTTGGGACACTGAACCCAATGGAAAACTTCAGTCCACTCAAAGCCAGGGTTAATGTTTGCAAAGGAGGAGCGAAACGCACTTGAAGTTGTTGGCAACAAGCAAGAGCAGTGATCTCTGGTTTACTGCTGTGTCTGCTGGGAAGTGTAGAATGGGAGCTATGATCCAGAGAGCAGAAATGGGAATGACACAAGCTGTGGATCTTTCCTGTTAGTTGTGGGGACTGGGAGGATGCATTTGGACACTCTTGGCTAAATTACACAGTTTAGGGGTGAACAAGGCACTGCTGGGGTATGGGTTGGACCTGATGGTCTTAGAGATCTTTTCCAACCTAAACAATTCCATGTTGCCATGATTCTAAGTGTGAATCATTACAACATGAAGGGTGGCCTGCAAAGGAGGGTGGACATTGCAAGAGAAGAGAGTAGAAAGGTGACACAGGGTGGTGAGACTCAACAGCAGCAGTCAGGAGGCTCCAAACACAATCTGGGAGGTTTTATGTGCACACAGTGATGGACAGAGGCTGCTGCTGTGTGGACACAGAGGACAGAATACACAGAAAATTAATTAACCAGGTGGAGGAAGTGGCTGAAGGAAGTGCTTATTTATGCTGAGGTGGCAGCCAGTAACGTTGGTGAGCTGGGAGCATGTGTCGATCTGCTGGAGGATAGGAGGGCTCTGCAGGGGGATCTGGACAGGCTGGATAGGTGGACTGAGTCCAGCAGTGTGAGGTTTAACAAGCCCAAGTGCCGAGTCCTGCACTTTGGCCACAACAACCCCTGCAGGGCCACAGGCTGGGGACAGAGTGGCTGGACAGGGGCCAGGCAGAAAGGGACCTGGGGGTGCTGATGGACAGCAGGTTGGACATGAGCCAGCAGTGTGCCCACCTGGCCTGGATCACGAATGGAGTGGCCAGCAGGACCAGGGCGGGGATTCTTCCCCTGTACTCAGCACTGGTGAGGCCACACCTCGAGTGCTGTGTCCAGTTCTGGGCGCCTCAGTTCAGGAAGGACGTGGAGATGCTTGAACGTGTCCAGAGGAGGGTGACAAGGCTGGTGGGGGGTCTTGAGCACCAGCCCTGTGAAGAACGGTGGGGGAGCTGGGGTTGTTCATCGTGGAAAAAAGGAGGCTCGGGGGTGACCTCATCACTCTCCACAGCTCCCTGACAGGAGGCTGTAGCCAGGTGGGGGTCGGGCTCTGCTCCCAGGCAACCACTGACAGAACAAGAGGACACAGTCAAGCTGCACCAGGGGAGGTTTAGGCTGGACACTATGAAAAAATTCTTCACTGAAAGAGTGATTGGGCACTGGAATTGTCTGCCCAGGGAGGTGGTGGAGTCACTGTCCCTGGACATGTTTAAAGAAAGACTGGACGTGGCACTCAGTGCCATGATGTAGTTGCTAAGGTGGTGTTAGGTCACAGGTTGGACTTGATGATCTCAAAGGTCTTTTCCAGCCTGGTTCATTCTGTGATTCTGTGAGCTGCTTCCAATAAAACCTTGCATTGCCGTGTTCTCCAGCCTTCATGCAGCAAGTGCACATCCCAGTGCACCATTTTGCAAAGCTCTGTGTCACAGTGCTATGCTGGGACTTATGGCAAGCTTACCTTTGGAGCTGGAACCAAACTCATGGTTTCTCCAGGTATGTCTGGATTCCCAGGTGGAAGTACTTCTTTCAGTTCACAAGTTATTTTGCCTACTTTGCCACCCCGCTATATATTAGCAACAGGACTATGAATTTTCAACTGGTATTAAGAGTGATTTCCATGGCTGCAGCTATATTCTCCCCTCCCTACTCCTGAGAAAGAACATAGCAGAGGCTTTACATGTGCCAACAGAAATTTTCTTCGAAAG
>NW_008235742.1:1849370-1854231 GCF_000691975.1 Corvus brachyrhynchos | reverse complement strand
GCTCCTCTAGCAGAGGACAAGTGAAGCGAAATGGTGAAAGCCAGCACAGACCAGGAAAATGAGGAGGGGTGAAACTGGTTTCATATAGGTAAAAAGGAATTTTCTAGTATGTGGATAGAAATAGTTGGAGATAACCAGACTCATAATTGTATGTGAACACAAAAAATGCACATATTGGGTCTCTCCTGAGCTGTAACCGTAGGGGGTGGGTTTCTTTTGGTGGGGTATTTAATTGCTGCAGGCTCCATTCAGTACTGCTCTGGATATTGTAGAGGCCCGTGCTGTTGTGTGGCTACGGAGGTAATTACAAACTCACATTTGGATCTGGGACGAGACTTCTGGTTTTGCCAGGTACATTTATCCTGATTTTTTTACTAATTAGCAGGTTTGTTAACACACACCAAGATCTGGGAATGGCAGCTGTCATAGGCATTGCAGCCCACCTCAAGCAGTGGCATTTAGCTCAGGGCAGCTGTCCAAGCTGGCAGGGACATGCTTTCAGTGCTCCTCCTCCAATTGCATTCCTGGGATCAGCTAAGACAAAGCCTGGTTCTGCTCCTCTGCAAAGTCAGTCATGTGGATTTGTTGTCTCCTAAAGGATCTATCCATTGGCCTCAAGAAAAGTAATAGATTATATAAGTCAGATGGAAGTGCATTGAAAAACAAGGATGTTTATGATATTTACATTGCTGGCCAAGAGGCAGGGATGTGCACTCACAGCCCAGAAAGCCAACTCCATCCTGGGCTGCACCCCCAGCAACACTGCCCAGGAGACTGAGGGATTGATTCTCCTCCTCTGCTCTGCTCTGGTGAGACCCCACCTGCAGAGCTGTGTCCACCTCTGGGGTCCCCATACAGGAAAGACAAGGATCTGCTGGAGTAAATGCACAGGAGGGCCACAAAAATGCTCAGAAGGGATGGAGCAGCTCTCCTGTGAGCACAGGCTGAGAGGGATGGTTTAGATGGTTTAGCCTGGACAAGGCTCCAGAGAGACTTTATTTCAGCCTTTCAGTTCTTCAGAGTACTTTCAAAATTAAAAGAAAGATGGAGATTAAGTTTTTAAAACAACCTGTAGTGACAGGACAGAGAGTAATGGTTTTAAACCAAAAGAGGGTAGATTCAAACTGGAGCTAAAGAAGAATTTTTTTTACTGTGAGGGTGGTGAAACACCAGCACAGGCTGCCCAGAGAGGAGGTGCATGCCCCATTCCTGGAAACATTCAAGGTCAGGTTGGATGAGGCTCTGAGCAATCTTACCTAGCTGAAGTTGTCCCTGGTCATTCCAGGAGAGTTCACCTAGATAACCTTTAAAGTTCCCTTCCAATCCAAACCACCCTGTGGTTCTATGATTTAGAACATACCCACTTGGGGTGATTATCACCATTTTAGCTGGTCTTTGCTTGTATCAGAATACCACCAAGGAGCATTGCACTATAACATTTTTAATACCAGTGTTGGAATGGATTTGACTGCCTTTTGGCTGGATTATCTGATGTACAGACACTGTATTACCCACAAATACTGCAAGGGGATTCTGTTTGCCACCGAGACTTGCAGGTTTGCTGAGCTGTCACAGCCGCAGGACCATTTGTGATGCTCCAGGCACTGCACAGCTGAGAGACAGAGTGTGAATTCCCAAGAAATAGAGTTACCAGGCTGCCTGTGAGGCTCCAAGCCCGAGGCAGGGGCACAGTGTGCCATGGAAACCTGTAAGGACAAAGCTGTAACCAAGGCCAGTGGGGTCCTCACAAAGGTTTCCTGGGTCACATGAGTTATGGGGATGGAGAGGGATATAACTGACATTAGGAAAAAGAGCCTTGTTGGTGATCAAGGCACGTGGGTAGTAAATACCCAGGAGAAAAGCTGGACTGAAAGGCTGTGGCCCTTAACTGCCCGGCTGAGGGAACTGGGATTTTAGGTGATGTTACAGGTGGAAAAGCAGATAATTCCTTGTATTGCCCCAAAATATATAACACCACACAACTGTAACCAGGGAATGAATGAACATTTTAAAAAATTTTGATCTCTGTGTTTCTGACCCTGATAATTTTCTAGTAGATTTATCTGGTACTTTGATAGTGTCCTAAGTCAGCAAGTTTCATCATTGCTCCCTTAAGTTATCCCCTGCTCTGGACTGTGTGTTGACCTGGCTGCCAGCATGCATTGCAAAAACCTGCCCACATTTTTGTAGAGGCTGGCACCAGTGTGCCAACCAGGGATACATGAAACCCACGTTTGGAACTGGGACCCAACTTGTTGTTACCCCAAGTAAGTTTGAGCTTTCTGCTCCATATTAACCCCAGGAGTGGTAAATCATTTGTTTGTTGGGTAGACGGACCAGGGATTTCATGGAAGCATATTCCAACTTTTCAGCTTCCCTTGGCAAAAGCCAGCTGGAATAGAGATGCTGTCTTGCAATGCAAGGAGGGTTTGGCTGTGGTGTGGCAGTGACCCACTGCAGGACAGAACAGTGAGAGAAGGTGGTGGTGTCCAGGTTTAATAGTCATGGCATGGTGACTGGAGGCTCTTCTGACTAAGGGCTTAGAGACTGCATTTTCTAAGTCTTAGCCTAAGAGAATATGTAGTGATCTTTCTGTTTTAAAATCCATAACCATTATACTATTCCAAGAATTTTTTTTCTGGAAACAAAACCTCTGCCATATATAATTGAAAACTTGATCTGGCAATTGAAAACCAGTCTGATTTTGGAAGAAAATGCACAGAAAAGCATTTTGTGAAAATGACAAAGGTTCTCAGGAGGTGCATAAACAGCCACTTCGAGTCTTTTTGTTTACAGGAAATTGTCACACAGATGGGTTAATCCATCTCAGTCACCCATGAGAGAGTGGATTAGATAAGCAGAATTGCTCCTTCTCACTCCCAAAAATCTTTTCTTAATGTTGTTGAAAGGAGAAGCAGAGGAGATTGTAGCAATTCTCTCCTGTGGTTTAGATGGTGCATGAGTAGATCCATACATAAACACAAACAGGGTATTGTTTCCTGTTGGAGTGAAAGCTCCTCTGGACCCAGGCCCAGAGGAAAGCCAAAGCACAAGGGTTGAATTAAAACCTTTGGATAAGCTGAGATACATGAAGCCACACCAAAGTGAAATAAAAATATAGATTTTTAACTTTTAGTAGAAATATATGCTGAGTGCTGCAGCAAAGAAATCTTAAACACAGTTCTTACTGCAGCAGTGTTGCTTTTCACAGAATTTCTTTACTTTAGACAAAATATAGATAGAACTATGTGCTTCACATTTTTTAGAGTGTTCACATAAACAATAAGAGCTGATAGAAACTGTAAATGCAAATCTGTGTAATACCTATGTAACACTTGTGTAAGATTCACGACTGCTAGAATGAGACCGGGATAGGTTAAGAAAAGAAAAACTAGACTAATGTGTTAGTCTAATTGGTCAGTTAACAAATATAATCCACACTTCTGTAAGTTTAGAGAAGAAGAAGAAGCTGTTTTCTACTTGCTGTTTGACTGCTGCTGCTGCTGTTACTGCTTGGCCTTATCATGTAACCCCCTTGAACTCTGCCTTCAGAAAACTATGAGACTATGAAAGAAAGAACTTTGCAGGATAGGAGCCTCCTCTGCTCTTTCACCCTCGTCTGAAAAGGAAGGGGATCCCATCAAAAGCGCAACAGTTTCCCAATAAGAAATTTAAGAAAAATTAATCTCATTTTTTTCTGAATGTGAACACATGCTAAAAGCCCAGGATTTGTCCTGGTTTGATACTAGAGAGCTATTTATTCCATTGAGCACTTGATTTCTCCTCATATACTGGGTATCTTCCTCTATTAATTCACTGTTACTTTTGGTTCAGTGGGAAATCTTTCCCTTAAAAGGTTTGTGAGAAAGACTTTGGATGGTTTTGATAGTTTGACTTCCCCAAGTGTAATTACAGAGGCAAAAACAAACACATTTTTTGGAAGGAGACCAGAATGATGCCTGAACTGTGCCAGTGAAGCAGCATATTCACATTTGCAGACGCTGAATCTTTCCTCAGTCTCTGCACTTTGGATGACTTGGCTAATGCTGGACTAGGACCTGCTTCTGCTACCTGTCTCCAGACAGAGTCTAGACAGTCTAGGAAGAGTTCCAGTCCTAAATGTGTTCATCCTGTCTTGCTGTAGTCACCCCAGCATCCAGCTGGGAATGGAACAAATGAGGAACTCTTATTTCCTCATCTGTGAGTGATAAAGAAGATTTTGAGACACTTTCTAGACTTTCCCCACGGAAAGAAATTCTTCATCTGGGAGCTAAACTGTCTTCAGTATTTCTACAATATGACAGATTTCACAGAGGACTTCTGGTAGACCTTTTAGAGCATGCATTGGAGGACAGACAGGAAACATCACTGAAGTGTTTGTTAATTCATTGGAGTTGCTCCTCTGGGGGCAAGATTGGCCTGTATGAGTGTGCAGGGGGTACAGGTGGCCCCAGAGTGGGGCAATAGCTCCAGGTTGACTCTGGATGTGGAACATCATGTCTTAGGCTGAGGAGTGGTAAGAACACCAAAGAGCACCAATTCCAGTCTGACCAGAGATGCAGATGGTTTGCTTTGGAAGGAATGGAGAATGTGATCATTTTCTGCACAATACCAGCTGGGAATTAAACCAGTTCAGGATTTCTACTGCAGCTTGGTTGGAGGAGAAAAAAAAAAGGGCACAGGTCTCAGTCTGATGTTGGAATAGGGTTCTACTGCTCTCTCCCTGAAATCAGCCTCTAGTTGGCTGCCTCTGTGTACTGGGCAGGAACAGCATTCCAACAGCTCCTGCTCTTCCACCTGGAAGACATCCTTTAGTAAAGATAAAATTAGGCAGCATGGAAAGCTCAGAGTACCATTATTT
>NW_008235742.1:1837296-1849354 GCF_000691975.1 Corvus brachyrhynchos | reverse complement strand
CTTTCCTGTAAATAGAGGGCATAAATATACAACACCTCCAGCACATGCACCAGCTCATTAAGACAGAATAACAGGTCCTAGTGCTGTGGTTAGAGCGGATGGTATTTACCAAAACTATCTGCAAACTTTCACAGCAGTGGGCAAATACACAAAGGAACTTACAGGAACTGAGCTGCAGCACCAGAACAGAGGCAGCCACCGCTGAGTAAGAACAGGAAACTAATATTTTGCAAAACTGCTGATGCTTCCTGTGGAAAACAGACTTTATTGTTTTATGTGTTCAAGATCACAGCATTGCACAGATTGAAAGGGAGAAAAACACCCTAATTCAGAGAGAGGTAGATACTTCTCTCTTCAGAAAGCACAGTACTCATTATGAGAAAGAAGCAGAGCAGCTTGATAAATTCCTCCTCTTCTCTTTCATTTCCCTGTACCCATGGCAATGATCTACCCTGGCTCATCTGTATTTTATACAGGGATATATCACCAAGCCTTTTACCAGCTCCTGCCTTCCTCTCCCTAACAAACAATCACTGAAACCTATTTCCAAAACACTGACTGGGAGTATGGGAGGTGGAGAGTGGGGTTAAGGGAGTTCCAACATACATTAGGCTGTATTTCTGCACAGTTTGCAAAGAGTCTCATCAGGTTCTTCAAAGCCAGGACAAAGCTAGAATGGATGAATTACAGCTCAGGAGATGGGCCAGAGAATGAACCCTTGGGCTTTGTGGATTAGTTTTTTTCTGAGATCATATTAATAGAGAAGTATGGCTATTTCTCTAAGGTGGCAACAGCTGGGAATGGAACATTTATTTCAGTGATACAGAAGATTTTGAGACACTTTCTAGGCTTTCCCCATGGGAAGAAATGAAAATTTCTTCATCTGGGAGCTAAGCTGTCTTCAGTATTTCTACAACACTTAGTGAGGTACAATACAATAATCAATGAGGTGCGTGAACAAGGAGAGAGCAAAGATTAATCTAAACTCTCAATCCTACACAAGAACATTTAATCAGTTTATAAACGTGAACTGAAGCTCTCATTGAAATCTGTGAAGGCCAATGGGAAATGCAGCCACAGGGTTGCTGAGAGCCCCAAATCTGCATTGTGGCTACACTATGTCTGTAATGATATTTCATCCAGAAATGAGAGCGCTGCAGTGTCCGGAACATTTTACTGTTAGCCATGAACAAAGATTTAGGAACACACCTTCTCATAGAATCAGATGAAGTGTGTCTTTAGAGTACAAGTTTATAAAGTTAAATATGCAAAAAAGGGTTTAACCACAGGTTGTGTTTTGATATGTGTGGAAAATCCCAGTCTGACTGACTTGCTAGCAGAGTTTGAAGCAAAAAACCAGTACTGAGCCCCAGGTGTCCTGTATCTGCAGTCTTTAGTGCCTCAAACCCCTCTCTGCAGGGTAAAATTTTGTAAGAAAATTTAGTACTGCACTGTCAAGCAGTGGAACATAAGGAAATATTTGTTTGCTTCCCCTTTCTTTCCCTGAATGCAACCCTCTGTTCCTACTTTGCCATGGCTTCTCGAGCTTCTGCTGTAGGAGCACTGTCAGTAGACCGGTGGTAAATGTGGACAGCCTTCAGATTTAGTGGTTTATCCACTGCCCCTCAGGACGCAGGGAGGAAGTGGGATTTTGCATTTGGTGGATTTGACAGAACATTTGCAGAAAAAGCAGACTGTCCCTGAGCTGTCCCAAGAATCACAAAATCACAGCATGGTTTGGGTTGGGAGGGACCTTAAAGACCATGTTCCAACCACGGGCAGGGATACCTTCTGCTAGGCCAGGTTGCTCTTGTGCTCTCTCCACCTGTTACACACATCCTTGGGTGCACCCAGGACAAGATGCCAGGCTGCAGAGCAGGGTTCAGCGAGTTGTCACCGAGAGGAATGGCTGGGTGAGATATGGACATCCAGGGTGTGGATGTCCACGAGACTTTTCAGATGCTCCAAGAATTCTGCCTGGCCACTCTGTGCCTCCCACACAACATAAGTCAAAAGAAGTAGCTTCTGCATCATCTGCTGTAGATGCTTTGGTTCTCTAAAGGTGTCCTAGCACAAGGTCCCAATGATCAGGCAACTTCCCACTGGATTAATGGAGAAACCTGCATTTCTAAGTGACTGTATGTTAACACCGAAGGAACTATGAATGTATTGTCTCATCTAATGACTCTTCTTTTCTCCACTTGCAGAAGTCACTCCATCTCCCTCAGTCTACAGGCTGACCTCTAAAGATGACCAGGATTTGGAAATGTGCCTTATCACAGATTACTCCCCTGAAAAGCTCGCTCTTAACTCGGCTGAGCAGCACACATCCGCTGTTGTGGAGGTGGCAACTGCTGAGAACCACGAGGAATCCAGCTACCTGTCAACCTACTGGGCCAAGAGGGATGAGATGCAGTGTGGTGCCAGCCACGAGGGCTTTGGAGAGCTGGAGGGCGAGGATCCTGAGAGTGGTAATGGCATTGCTGGGCATGTGAAGGGTTGGAGGCATTCTGGGCTCTGTGCTGTTGGTTTGAGCAAGACTGGGTTGCAGCTCCCAACCTTGCGAGCTGTGCTCTGCTATGGTCCCACAAGACAGGGGAAGGTTGCCTTGTTGCTTCTGTTTTCTCTCTCTTTCATCCTTGGTGGAAAAAAGACTAAGGTTCAGTAGACTGGTACAGTCATAGCAGAGAGATCTTAAAAACACGCTGAGGGGGATAGAAAGCTTGAAATTCCTCTGTCCAATGGGACACTGAAGTTTAGTTAGGTCATATTTTATGCTTGCCCTGAAAAAAGGAGAAAAGACTGCTTATGGGAGGGTTTGTTGGCCAGAAACTCTAATTTAGTCCTTCTAAGCAGAGCTATCTTTATAAACCTCTGAAGAAGTACATTTTTGCTGCTAATCAAATTTATTGTTACTCTCTGCAGGTGCCAGCGCTGTCTGTGTCACGGGGCTGTCCATGCACTTCAGGACAGGTATGTAACACACCATTTTAGGAGAAAAGTTTGGCCTGACTAAAGTAAATGCCTTCCCACGTTTTTGCTGATTTTCCCCGCTTGCAGAATTTTTTGAAGCAAAAGGTCAGACTGGAAATTTCCAAAAGGGCCCCCACAGGTTTTAAATATCAAGGCTGAAAGTCGTGGTGTTAATGCAGCCTCCCAGATCCATTTTTCATGATAATTAATATCAAAATATGCATAATTTAATGCAACCAATGTAGCTAGTGCCCACATGCTCTTGCTCTGACTCATCACAGAGCTGCTGCCCACCACAGAGTGACTCCAGGTACTGGGATGAGTCAGCACTGCCACATTTCAGACTTCAGAAGAGTTGGGTTATTTTTGGGTGCAGAAACACCTAATGAAGCAATAGCAAAGGAGGTGGTTTCTGCAGCTGTGCTCGGGCTTCGCTAAAGCTGGGGCGCATTTAAGCCAGCTCTGCCTCAGCTCGTGGCTGGGGAGGGGTCAGGGCAGGGCTGCAGCCCAAGGATCTGCTGCTGGTGCCACTTCAAAGAGCAGAGCCCGTGCCTGAGCCTGCCCTGCTCACAGAACAGCTGTGCTCTCGCAAATCTTTCCAAAACACCATTTCAGGAAAACAGTCATCAGTAAACACGGCTGATTGGATCAGCCTTTCAGCTCTCTGAAAGGTTTTCAATCATAAACATACAATGAGTTTTTGCTGACAGCTCCCTACTTCTCCAGGACAGATCAATGTATTTTCAAATACAAATGGCTTTGTAACTTCGGATTAATATAAAATTCAAATACAATTGTGTTCTATGATTAAAATCAAAATTGCTTTCCCCCTGCCCATCTTTAAGAATTTTAGAAAGAGAAAGGAGGGCTGCCAATGCACAGTACTTAAAACCAGTTAGATGGCTGGCAGACTGGCGTATTGGATAATTAAGTGGTTACTGAACAGAAGAAATTAAAGTCTCTCAGTCCTGCTCCCTATCTCCCTTCCTGTCCTACCAGCTGACTCCACCACTCAACGGAGCAGCTTCATCAAGAAGGGCTTTTAAGTCTGTCTGGAACATGAGGATGTCTCAGTGCTCTTGTGACTCTCATTTTCTGTTTTTTCCAGATGAACACTTGAACACACTGTCTTTATCACAGCTGGGCCTCAAAATAGTTTTAATGAAAGGAATAATTTTTAATGTGCTCATGACGATGCTTATGTGGAAGAAAAAAAAAGTGAGTATGCTTGGGGGGCCGGTCTGAAAACATCTGGATTGTTTCTGCAGCTATGAATGCTCCTTCTCTCTGGAAGAGCTGTTTATGCAGTCTATCCATACTTCTTTTGTCTGCCAACAGTAAAATCCCTCTATTCCTCTGGCCATACCATTTTCATTTGCTCCTCAAGTACTCTTCCTTGTCCATATGCAATTTTTTTTCTTTCAAGACATTTCTCCCTTCTCTTTCTACATCCCTCCCTTCCCTTGCCTGCATTCATCCATCAGATTTATCCCCTCATCTGCCTCCAGCTGGGAAAGTTTGATGGTTATTGACTTTAATATAAGTCCTAATACATTAGGTTTTGCCCAGTGTCTCTTTCTTCTCTTTCTCTTGCCTGGACACTTCAGCTCTACAACTGTGCAGCTGTGACTGTAACCCAAATAATGATTTAACATCCCTTTGTTTTTGTTACAGGACTGAAAGTAACCAGGTGGTGCAGTCCTGAAGTACCAAAACCATCTGCTTTGAGAGACCATCGTGAGCAAGAGGGAGCACAGGGACGTTCCTTGTGCAAGGGACATCACCTGCTGTTCTTACATATCACACCAGCCATTATATTCTAAGTTGCTTTATTTGCATTGCTATAAAAGTACTCAAAACGAAACATTTCCAGCATTCTGCCCTCCAGATGCCTGGGTCATTCACCATACAGCGTCTCTTTTGCATGAAGCAGACTTTGCTATAATTATACACTGCCAAACATCGCTTGTTACTTGCATTAAAATGACAACTTCTGCCTGGAGCAGTGCTGTTTGTTAAAAACTGCAGGCTAAATATCACCTGAACATGATTTTTTCCTGTTTTGGTAGCTTTAGGGTATTCATGTCTCTTAGGGTTCACCCCCCAGACACCTTTTCAGGTGTAAATGAAACGCTTTGAAAAACAAAGGGAGACTTACTCAGGATGCACTGTCCTGCCACCCTTTTCTAGATCAGAGCAAGATACCCCTTTTTTTTCCTCAAGGATATGCTGCAGGTCTCCCGGAAGTCCCAAGTTCAGTGAAACTGTCACCTCATTATCACAGAAAAGAAAAAAAAAAAAGAAAAAGAATATTTGGGGTTTTTTTAAGTGTATCTGACTGTAACAGCTTCTTAATTTAAATCAGTTTAAGATTTGGCTTTGTGCTTAGTAAAAATACAAACCACTTTTATTCTTTTTGTTTACTTCTAACAACCTGAGATTTCCCAAGTTCATTGTATTACAATTGCATAAAAATATACTGAAATATTTACCCGTCCATGCATGCCCACCTTGGAACAGTGCTTGTTGTGATATCTGTATGCTGCTAATTCATGAACTGTACTGGCACCCACAAGAAGTCTTGGCACTTCTTTAGGCTGTTATCAAACAATTCTTACAAAAAAATGAGAAACGTGTTTGTCTTTTGTATTTGTTGTTCGAGGCATTAGTTCACCCTTTCAGCTGAGCTTTGGGGTGGAGGAGGGAAGGGGTTGGAGGGTGGGAACAAAGTCCTTCTCCAGGACATCTGTGCTGTGTCCCTGTGAGGACAGTGGGGAGGGAGAGAAAGGGGGGAGCCCCTCTCCCCCAAGGGCAGACTCTGTGCTGGGTGAAGACAACATAAAACAGGGCTTGGCCATGAGTGAGGGGGCCCAGGTCCCTGGAAGCAGATTGCTGCTGCTGTGGGGGACACAGGACCCTGAGGTGTCCTGTCCCCAAGTCCCACTGCAGCACAAGGCACCTGCTTTGCAGTGAGGACACCAATGGACCCTCTTTGCCTCCAGGTTCTGTCTGTCCTGGCAAGTCTGGAAGGGAAATGTTCTCCGTTTGTGACATCAATTTCTCCAATGTCTTCTGAAGCCCCAGAGGTTTCTCTGTGGGGGAGAAATGAGAAGTATGCTCTGACAGAAACACACCCTCCCTGCAGAGCTTGAACCCTGCCTGTACCTCACACCAATGCCCAAACCCAGTGGCAGGAAAAGCCTCACTGGATCAGTGGGGGTGATTGTCCCTCACCCAGCTGGACTCACAGACTTCACGAAGAGCTGGTTTTGACTTCACGAAGAGTGAGTCAAACACTTTTAGCCAAAAGCCCTGGTGCTTCATGTGGGAGGACCATGCCAGGATCTGACCCCACACTGCTGAGCAGCAACACCACAAAGCCTCCCAGGTCTCCTGCCTTGGTCCTGCACCTGACCACTGAGCAGGTGACCTGTCACAGGGTGACAGAGTTACTGACCCCTCCTGCCAAGGAGCGGCTTTAAACTTTCCGTCTCTATTGCCCTGATTATTTTATAGTACAGATATTCATGGACTTGTTCTCATCTCTCCTTGACACAACCACCATTCTCATAACTCTCCAGCTGTAGGAAGCCCAGGGCTCCTTAAGTGCTGGATTCCAGGCAGCTCTTGGAGCCTACATTTCACTCATGATGAAATCTGCCATGTCACTGGGAAACAGCTTGAAGAAGCTGCCTAAACCATATTTGAACTATAAAGCAAGTCACTGCATTTCACAGATTTCCAACCGATTAACCTCCTTCCAGAAACTTTCAGGGATGTGGAAGAAAACTTTCCATACTCATCTACCTTTAGTATCACTTCTAAAATTAATATCCATCGTAAATTTTTTATGTTGCACTTCAAACCCACTCCCAAATGAAAGGGCAAGAGTTAAGGACTGTGCTGCCTCTGTTTCCACATCTTGGTCTTTCCTCTTCCAGGTTAAACTGATCCCAGGGACAGGATTTGCCAAGTGGGAGATGAGTTAAATGGTTTGACTAAAGTGGCTCTTGGCATGTGACCTGCAAAGCACTGGATTTGCAAGGTCTACTTCAAAGACACTTTCAGATATCAGGCTGCCAATCTCCCACCACCACAACGTGCCCCCCCTTCCCTGCACTTTCTTGTTTATTTCGAGATATAAAAACCACAGAGCAAAGCAAAGGAAATAACACAGCCAGACAGGAGCTGGAAAGGGGCTCATGGCCCAGGTGGGGCAGGAAGAGGCCACAGCACAAGTTCCATGACGCCACAATCGAGATCTGGGTCACCACTGATGCTCGTCTATGCCTGACCACAAAAACCACTTCCTCTGGAAAGTGGAGCACAAATGGGGAGGGGGTGCAGGGCTGGGGTGGCACGTGGCAGGGAGGGGGAGAAGCTGTGGAAAAGAACAGCAGACGTTAGACCACAAGCCAAAGTGGAATGAGGTTAAGACATTCTGTCCTCCTACCCCTCACCACAGCCTGCACTTGGGGAGTTGTTTTGGGTACAGCAGGAAGGATTGAGCTATGTATAGAGTGGGCACGGAAAGGAGGGGAGAAATGCTTTATAAAGTGTGGTGGGGAGAGCTCTTAGAGTTGTGTCAGATTTCTGAATTTGCTGATAGATCTTTGCACCACTTTTACAGATTGAATCTGTGCAGAAAAATCCTTCTGCTTCTCCTGACCCAGATGAGAAGGAAGGATGAAGGGGCAGGCCAGAGTCCTCTGACACTGTCAGGGAAGGAGGCTTTGTGTGGTTCAACTTTAGCATCTTCTCCCCTCTGTCACTGCCTGTCCTGCTATGGGTAGGAGATGAACTTTGTTTGTGTTTTCTCAGGGTTTCGTTGGAGAGAATATCCTGCTCAATATTTGTCATCTCTCATCAAACACGGCCCTGTGCACAAATCATCCTCTCTTATTTTCCTCCTCCTCCTTGTGCAACCAGGGACCCGAGTGTGGACTTTACAAGGACCAAAGCCTGAAGGTATCAATGGACCTGTTGAAGCTTATTCCAATGTGGGAGGAGCTCTGACAGGACTTGGATTTATCGTAGATTCACGGAATCCCAGAATGGTTTGATTTTGTAGGGACCTTAAAGAACAACCAGTCCCACCCTCTCCCATGGGCAGGGAGCTTCCACTATCCCAGACTGCTCCAAGCCCCATCCAACCTGGCCTTGGACACTTCCAGGGATGGGGCAGCCACAGCTTTCTGGGCACCCTGTGCCAGGCCCTCACCACCCTCACAGGGAAGAATTTCTTCCCAATATCCCATCTAACTCTGCCCTCTCGCAGTTTGAAACCATTCCACCTTGTCCTGTCACTACATCCTTTGTGAAAAGTCCCTCTGCAATTCTACTTTCCCCTCAAGAATTCTACAGTCGAGCTAACGGTGACTGGAGGAATCGTAAGCAGGTTAGAAGCAGGAAAAAGGGGGAGAAACAAAAAGATCCTTCCCAGCAAAGCCCCGCGTGTCCTCTGGCTCAGCCCCGTGCAGCTCCGAGCAGCGGCCAGGGGAGGGCCCAGCCCGGCAAAGGCAGCAGCTCCGTGCCCGACCTGAGCATCATCACCCCCGGACTGCTGCTCCCTGCTGCTCCGGCTGCCCGGGCACGGCTCAGGGCCCTTCTCACGGGAAAGAAGAGCTGGGTGGATCATTTACCAGCCCTGCACCCTGTGAGTCCCTGCCTGCTCTCCCAGCGCTGCTGCCATTGCAAACAAGTCCACAAGTGGTGGTGCTGGCATGAGTTCTTTGTTCCTGACACAGACCCAGACTCCATCCTCGAGGACAGTGAAGACCCTGCTCCCTCACACCTCACAGCCCGTGTTAGGCAAGAGATTTGGGAGCCCCAGGTTTCAGACTTTTACAGGTTTAATGGCTGCAGCACAGCTGGAAATGTTAAAAAGGTGGCAAACAGGAGCCAGAATAGAATTCTGAGAGGTTGAAGCCATCAGAGACCCAAAGTTCCATCTCCTCAGTGCAGCACATGAACATTTCCATGCCATGGAGCCTCAAGGCTCTCAAGGTTTTACCTCTCCAGTGTTTCAGCTGCAGAGAAAACCAGACAAGAAGCAGGATCAGTGTAAGGACAGAGCCTCATTCATGAAGGTTCTACAGAGACCTGAACAGGCTCGATCAATGGGCAAAGGACAATGGCATGAGGTCCAAGGCCAAGTGCTGGTCCTGCAGTGGGGTCACAACAACCCCCTGCAGCTCCAGGCTGCGGGAGGAGCGGCTCAAGAACTGTTCAGCAGAAAGGGACGTGGCAGAGCTGGCTGACAGCTGGCTCAACATGAGCCAACAGTGGGCCCAAGTGGCCAAAAAGGCAATAGCAACCTGGCTTGTATCAGGAATCGCGCAGCCAGAAGCGATCATCCCCCTGCACTCGGCCTTGGTGAGGCTGCAGCTCGAGTGCTGCGTTCAGTTCTGGACCCCTCACTTTAAAAAAGGACTTTGAGGGGCTGCAGTGTGTCCAGTGAAGAGCAACAAGGCTCATGAAAGGACTAGAAAACATTTCTGAAGAATGGCCAAGGGAGCTGGGGCTGTTTAGTGTGGAGAAGAGGAGGTTCAGAGGGGTCACATCACATCTGTGACAGGGTGTGGTGAGGCGGGGTCAGTCTCTTCTGCTGAGCCTGCAGTGAGGGGACCAGGGGAAACGGCCTTGAGCTGAGACAGGAGAGATTCAGATTAGATCAGGGTGGTCAGGCACTGGAAGGGGCTGCCCAGGGAGGTGGTGGAGTCACCACCCTGGGGTGTTCAGGAGGCACTGGGTGATGTGCTTTAGTTACAGTGCCAGTGCTGGGGGGATGGCTGGACTGGATTATCTTGAAGGACTCTTCCAACTTTTATTCTGTGATTCTGAGGGGGGGGAGCTTCTCTGTGGCCCCAGAGCAGCTCAAGTGCTGCTCTAAGGCCCCGACAGCTCAGCAGTCCATCCCAGCATCCTTGAGTTTACCAGCACATCCAGGGACACATGCAGGGACACTGACACCGTGGTGGGATGCCTGTACCACCCACAGGTGGTAGTGAGCCTGTAAGTCCAGCTGGGACATCCAGATGTGGCCCACGTGTCTCTGAGGTATGTGGGAGGGTCTGTGGAAAGCTGGGTACACCTGGGGATGTGCTGGAGGACATTTCCTTCCCTTTGTGACCACTAACCACAGCCTCATCTGAATTTTCCACAGCTCTGAAGCCCAGGGGTACATTGGAAACACCTGTAAGATCCAAAGGCAAGAAAGAGGGAGATGAAAAGGGTGCATGACAACTGAGTTTCCATGATCGCTTGTTTCCTGCTTCCCTCCAAAACTGGGGCACAGAAATAAAGCCTGCTGGGTAGAAAGGAAGGGAGAGAGTTAAACCAGAGTGATGCCTGAGAGGGAACTTGGATGCAGGAGACGCTCTGTATTTGTCACCAATATGGAAAAGGCTGCAGTGTCATAAAGGGTTTTATTGATGGAAAGGATCACTGTTACAACAATGAGGCTGCAGATTCCTCCACAGGACACTCTGGGGGGGGAAATCTTGAGCCCTGCGTCCCCTTCCTCCACCAAGGAAGGCGAGAGTGTGCTGGGCACTTCCCTATGCCGGGCTTTGCCATCAGGAGCAGTTCAAGACCTGGAAAGAGAGCAGGCAACAGGAGCAATGTTACTGCAAAGCAGAGGGGATGAAATTCCCCCAAGCCCCAGTGATCCTGTGGCCCCTTGCAACAGCAACAACAGGGCATGTCCTCCACTTCCCAACACCCAACTGTCCCTGTCCCCAGCTGCCTCATCTGCAAAGAAACTCCAGACTTGGACCCCAGCCATACCATGGCTTCTGAAAAGGACAACCCTCACAGAGCCCAGGACTTTGAGCTCCCAAAGCTTCTCCTGCAAAGAAGAATAGGGAGTCTCTCTCGTAAGAGAGCAATGTGGGTAGGTTTCTGTAACAGTCCTAGTTAAACTCTTAAATTATAAAAGCCAAAAAGCATATGCTCAAAACCAGAAAGCCATAAATCCTCACTCTGTGCCAACCCAGAGGACAACAGCTCAGTTATGCCTGGCCATGAGGAAGCTGGGAGCTCAGGGGACTCCTGGATTCAGTCTCCTCCTAGTTCTCCCCAAAATCACTGCAGTCCTGTGGTTGCCCCTTTTGTGACCCCAGAGATCAGTACCTGGCAGCCTCTCCCAGAGCTCAGCCAACAAAATTGATGACAACGAGATGGAGAATGGTGTTGGCAAAGAGGAAATCAGCAAACGCCCGCTCCGGTGAAATGCCCTGGAACTCGCCCTTGTTCTGGGGGTTGATCTGGATCCGGAGGCAAACTGCACAGCAGAGAAAGAATGAGCCAACAGTGAGCACAGCCTTCCTGGGGCAGCCCAGCCCAGTCAGGGCCACTGCTCCACCAGGAGAAAGTTACTCCATCGTTACTACAGATGAGCAGGACATGGCAGGGAATTTGCATGGGGCTGTCATGGGGTCAGTGCCCAAGTGAGTCCTGAGGGGAACAGGCTCAGGGCAGGATTGGACTCACATAAAAGTGTGGATATTACTATGTCCTCCATTGGGCGTGTCAGAAACACAGAATGATTTGCGTGGGAAAGGACCTTAGAGATCATCTCATTCCAACCCCAGAGACACCTTCCACTATCCCAGGCTGCTCCAAGCCCTGGCCAACCAGGTCTTGGACACTTCCACGAACTGGGGCAGTCACAGTTTCTCTGGGCACCCTGTGCCAGGGCCTCCCCACCATCAAAGGGAACAATTCCTTCCCAATTTCCCATCTATTCCTGCCCTCTGGCAGTGGGAAGCCATTCCCCCTTGTCCTGTCACTCCAGGCCCTTATCCCAAGTCCCTCTCCAGCTCTCTTGGAGCTCCTTTAGGCACTGGAAGGGGTTCTCAGGTCTCACCGCAGCCTTCTCTCCTCCAGGCTGAGCACCCCCAGCTCTCCCAGCCTGTCAGCCCCCGAGCTGGGGAGGGCTGCACAGAAACAGGGTGGGTTGGGGGGTATTCTGGGGAGCAGCACCCTACACGTGTCACTCCTGGACTCCCGGTTTCACCGAGCCCCTTGGCTGCAAGGACACCTGAGGGCAAAAGGATCCGGGCCGGACCCGCCGGGACAGACC